>NW_016938732.1:0-16309 GCF_001483705.2 Eufriesea mexicana | reverse complement strand
TATTAAAGCACTGTAGAGAGCAGACACTCACCTAATAGCAGTCAATAGCACTAAAGTCAAAGCAATCATCTCCTAACCGAATCAACCATAACACAACTCAACCTGACGTGCCGAGACCGCTATTTTTGCCCTACACAGAGCCAAGCTGGAAATACTAGAGCAGAGTAGAGCGCAGAAGTGCAAACTAATAGCAGTGTGCAGCACAGAAGTTAAAGCTACCCTTACCAAACTTAGCCGGACACAACCTAACAGAACGTAACATGACTCATCATAACGAGACGGGACCACTATCTCTGGCCTTGCCGGAGCCAAGCTGGAAATATCAGAGCACTGTAGGGCGCGGAAATCCATCTAATAGCGGACTATAGCACTGAAGTCATAACTATCCTCTCCTAACAGGACCAACCTTAAGGTACCAAACGCAACATAACACAACCTAACGTTCCGCGACTACTACGGCTGGCCACCACAGAGTCCAGCAGAACACATCAGTGGATAGCACAACGCAGGAATCCATAAAAGCGCAGTGTATATGGGAAAAGTCAAAACAATCCGAGACTAACCCAAACCAGCAGAACATAGCCAAACATGGCCTGACTCAACATAACGTGCCGCAACCGCGATTGCTGCCCTCCCCAGAGCCAAGCAGGACGTACTAGAGCACAGTAGAGCGCAGAAATGCAACGAATGGCAGTGTACAGCCTATAGTTAGTATGGCTATAATAACCATACTTATCCTAAACCAACCTAACCGAACGCTGCCTTACCCTACATAACGTGCCGGGGCCACTAATGCTGGCCATCCCTGAGCCAAGCTGAAGAATATTACATCAACTTAGGGCGCATCAATCCGCTTTATATCAGACTATAGCACTAAAGTCATATCTGCCCTCACCTAACGGATCCGACCATAACATGACCGATCGTATCATAACAAAACCTAACGTACCGGGAACACAATTGCTGGCATCCCCAGCGCCAAGCAGATTACATTAGAGCACAGTAAAGCGAAAAAAGCCACCGAATTGCAGCGTATAGCGCAGAAGTCAAAGCTATCCTATCCTAACCTAACCAAACGCAGCCCACCCGAAACTAACGTGCCGAGAACGCTATTGCTGGGCTCCCCATACGCGAGGAGAGTATAGGAGAGCACAGTAGAACGCAGAATTCACATACAGTTTATAACACGAAAGTCAAAACGATCCAAACATAACACAACGTAACCTAACCCAAACGAACGTATCCTAGCACGACCTAACGTGCCGCGACCACTAATTCTTGCCTCCCTGGAGCTAAGCAGGATATACTACAGCACAGTAGAGCGCAGTGACACTAGTCATTGCAGTGTTTAACACAAAAGTGGGAGGTATCCTAAACGAACATGCCCTATCCTAACCTAACCAAACGTAGAAAGCCTAAACCTAACGCGCCGAGACCTCTATTGCTGGCCAACCCAGAGCCATGCAGTATATATTTGAGCGCAGTAGGAGGCATAAAACCAGCGAATAGCAGTGTATAGTACAAAGGACTTAGTTATCCTCTCCAAAAGTAACCAACCGTCTCATAACCGAACGTAACATAACTAAACCCGACGTGCCGAGACAACAGTTGCTTACCACACCAGGGCCAAGCTGAAATAGTAGAGCACAGTACAGCGCAGAAGTCTACGGAATAAATGTGTATAGCACGAAAATCAAAGCTACCCCTTGCGAACTTAACATAAGATGACATAACCGAAAGTAAACTGACACATCCCGATGTGCCTAGGCCACTGTTGCTGACCTCCACAGGGCCCAGCAGAATACATGAGAGGGAAGCAGGTTGCAGAAGTCCATAGAATGGCAGTGTGCGGCAGAAAAGTCAAAGATATCCTAACCTAGCACAACGCAACTTTACCAAACCAAACGTAATCCAACACAACCTAACGTGCGGCGACCACTATTGCTGGATCGCCAGGGCCAAGCAGAGCATATTCGAGCACACTCGAGCTCAGAAATCCACCGAATATCTGTGTACAGCACAAAAGTCAAATCCCTCCTGACCAAACTTAACCTAACTTTACCTAACCAATCGTAAACTAACTCAAACGCACGTGCCACGACCATAGTTGCTGGCCTCCTCAGTGGCAATCCGATGCTAGTAGAGCAATGTGAATTGCAGATATCGACCGAAAAGAAGTGTATAGCACAAAAGTCACAGCTACCCTAACCAAACCAAACCGGACCTAGGCATGCAAAGCGTAACTTAACACAATCTAACGTGCCGAGGCCACTATTGCTAGCCTTCCCAGAGCCAAGCAGAGCACTCTAGAGCACAGTAGAGAGCAGAAACCAACCGTATAGCAGTGTACAGAACGAAAGTGAAAGCTACACAACCCTAACCGGGCCAAACGTAGCATAACCAAACGTAACGTAGCTCAACCTTGCGTGCCTAGACCATAGCTGCTGACATCCTCAGTGCCAAGCAGAACATACTAGGCACGGCAGAGTGCACAAATCGACAGTGTAGCAGAGCGTAGCACAAGAGCCAAAGCTATCCTCTCCAAACCTAACCAGTCGTATCATTATCAAACGTAAAACAAGTCAACCTAAAGTGACGCGACCACTTATACTGGCCTCCCTAGGGCCAAGCACAACAAATTTGATGTGGCGGAGCCAAGAAATCAATAGAATCGCAGTGTATAGCAGAAAAGTCGAAGCCATCCGGACCCAGGCCAAGCAAACGCAACCTATCCAAACGAAGCATAACTTAACATAAAGTGCCGCAACCAGTATTGCCCGGCACCCCAGATTCGAGCAGAGCATAGTAGAGCACAGTAGAGTGCAGAAATCCACCTAATAACAGTTTAAGTCAAGGCTGTACGAACCTAACGCAGCGGAACCTAGAATGACCGTACGTACCCAAACAAAACCTAACGTGCCGCTACCACCTATGCTGGCCTCCAGGGAGACGAGCACAGCGTGGTACATCGTTGTAAAGTGCAGCAAGCCACCGAAAAGCGGTGTATAGCAAAAAATTATAAGCTATACTTTCCTAACCACACCATAAGTAACATAACCAAACGCAACCTTTCCCAGCCTAACGTGCCGAGAGCACTATTTCTGCCCTCCCTAGAGCCAAGCAGTACATGTCGGAGGAGAGTAGAGCGCAGAAGTGCATACAACCGCGGTGCATGGCACAATGGCCGAAACCATCCTGCACGAGCATGACCATACGTAAGATAACTGAACGTAGCCTAACTCAACCTATCGTGCCGAAATCACCATTGCTTGCCTCCCCAGAGCAAAGCAGAGGATATTAGATTACAGTAGGGCGCAGACATCCACCAAATAGCAGTGCATAGCACGAAAGTCAAAGCTACCTTTTCCAAACCTAACCTAGCCTAACGATACAAAACATAATATAACTAAACCGAAAGAGCCGAGACAACAGTTGCAGCCCTCTTCAGAGCCAAGTATAAAATATTAGCGCACAGTAGAGCGTAGAAGTTCACCGAATAGCAGTGTATAGCAGAAAAGTCAAGGCCACCCTGAAGCAGCCTAACCTAGCGTGACCTAACCGAAAGCAACGTGTCGCAACCTATCATGCCACGACGGCCATTGCTGGCCTCCCCAAGGTCGAGTAGGGTATAGTAGAGCAATGAGGGGCGCGGAAATCTACCGAACGGTACTGTATAGCACAAAACTCAAGGAAACCCTACCTAAACCTAACCGAACCTATCATAACCAAACGTAACCTAACACAGCCTGACGCGCCGCGGACACAATTTACGGCCTCCCCAGAATAAGGCAGAGAATATTAGATTAAAGCAAAGCGCAGGAATCCTCCGAATAGTTGTGCGCAGCACTAACTCCGAAGCCATCCTTGCATTACCTAACCATACATAATGTAACCAGACGTAAATTAACCCAACCTAACGCGCTGAGACCGCTATTGGTGGCCTCCCCAGAGCAAAGCAGAACATACTAGAGCACAGTAGACCGCAGAAAGCCACTAAGCAGCATTATATATCACAAAGGTCACAGGTGTCCTAACGTAACCGGACGCAACCTAACCTATCCAAACGTACAGTAATTAAACCTAACGTGCCGTAGGCACTATCACTAGCCTCCCCAGAGTCAAGCAAACTGTACCGGGTTACAGAAGAGTGCAGTAAGCCACCGCATTGCAGCGTATAGCGGAAGAGTGGTAGCTATCCTCAACAAACCTGTCTTAACCTAACCTAACCGAACGTAGTGTAACTAAACATGAAGTGCCGAGACTATTATTTCTGGCCTTCCCAGAGACAAGCAGAGTATATTAGAGCAATCTATAGCGTAAACATACTCCGGACAGCGGTGTATGGCACAAAAGACAAATTTATCCTATCCTGACCCATCCAAACTTAATGCAAATAAACGTAACACAAATTAACCTAACGTGCCGAGGCCACAACTGCTGTTCTCCGAAGACTCAAGCCGAATGTACATGAGCACAGTGGGACGCAGAAACCGCCATGTTGCGCTGTATAGCATAAAAGTCAGAGACACCCAAAAGTAACCTAGCGTACCCAAACATAACCGGACGTAGACTGACTGAACCTAACGTGTCGCGACCACTATTGCTGGCCCCAAAGGGACAAGCAGATTACAGAAGAGCACAGTGGAGCGTAGGAATCGACCGAATAACTGTGTATAGCAAGATAGTCATAGCTACCCTAACCAAACACTGCCTAAACTAACCTTGCCGAACAAAAGCTAAATCAAACAAACCTGCCACATTCGCCATTGCGGGCCACCCCGGAGAAAAGCAGAACGTACTAGAGCACAGTAGAGCGCAGGAGTCTGCCGAAGAGCAGTGCATAGCACAAAAGTCAGACCTACACCGTCCAAACCAAACCAAACGTAACATAAACAAATGAAACCTAACTCCACCTAACGTGCGGAGACCACTATTCCCGGCCCCCGCAGAACCAAGCACAATATACTAGAACTCAGTAAAGAGTAGAAAGGGACTGCATTGCAGTGAAAAGCGCAAAAGTCTGAAACACCATGACCAAACCTAACCTAGTCTAACCTACCCAAACGCAGCATAACCCAACCAAACGTACTACAACCACCGCTCCTGCCGCCCCAGAGACAAGCAGAAAGTGATGGAGCACAGTAGAGCACAGAAGTCCATAGAAGGTCTGTGTTGAGAACATGTACCGAAGCTATCCTAACCTAACCCAAACTATACCAACCTAACCAAACATAACGTAATCCAACCTATCGTGCCACGGCCGCTATTGCTGGCATCCCCAGTTTCGAGCGGAGGATTGTAGAGCAATGCAGATCGCAGATATCGAACGAATGGCAGTGTACAGCATGAAAGTAAAGTCCATTCTAACCAAGCTTAACCAACCCGAACCTATCCAAACTTAACCTAACGCAACCATACGTGCCACAACCAACGTTGCTCCATCTCCAGGGACAAGCGAATGTTAGTACAACAATGCAGAACGCAGGTATCGACCGAACACCAGTGTATAGCACAAAAGTCACAGCTGCCATAACGAAACCGAACCTAACCTGGCCAAGCGAAGCAGAACACAACTCAACCTAACGTGCCGAGACCATTGTTACTGGCCTCCCCAGCGCCAAGCGGGGCATATTGGAGCACAGCAGAGCGCAGAAATCCACCGAATAGCAGTGTATAGCACAAAGGACGAAGCCATCCTAAGCAAACATAACCTGACCCAACCTAGCCAAGCGTAACATAGCCCAACGAAACCGGCCACGACAGTTGCTACTGTTCTCGCCAGAGGCAGGCAGATGGTAGTAGAGCAATGCAGTTCGCAGGTATCTTCCGAAAAGCAGTCTACAGCACACAGACAAAGCTATACTGACCAAACCTATCCGAAGCCAGCCAGGCCGTGCGTAACCTAACTCCACCTGGCGTGCCGAGACCACCATTGCTGACGTTCCCAGAGCCAAGCAGGGTATATTAAATCACAGCAGAGCGCAGAAATCCACCGAGTAGCTGTGTATAGCGCAAAAGCCGGAGCTATCCTCTCCTAACGTACCACAACGTAACATAAGAGGACGTAACGTAACCAATACCGACATTGAACGACCGCTATTGCTGGCCTCTCGAGAGCTAAGCAGAGTATGGCAGAGTATTGTAGATCGCTGGAATCGTCCGAATTGCAGTGTAAAGCACAAAAGTCAAAAATTTCCTAACCAAGCCTTACCAAACCTAGCCTAACCAAAGGTAACAGAACTCAGAATAACGCGCCGAGCGCACTATTCCTAAGGTTCACAGAGACAAGCGGAGTGCGATAGCACACAGAGGAAAGAAGAAGTACATAGAATATAAGTGCGTAGCACAATTGTCAAAGCCATCATAACCAAACACAGCGTATCCAAATCTAACCAAACGTAATATACCTCAACCTAACGTGGGGCGACCACCATTTCTCGCCTCCCGAGTGTCGAGCAGAGCATAGCCGAGCAGTGTAGAGCGAAGGAGACTACCGGATATCAATGTACAGCGCAAAAGTCTAAGCTATCCTATCCTAACCTAACCAACCGCAACACAACCGAACGCAACATAGCTCAGTCCATCGTGCCGAGACCAATACCGTTGGCTGCCACATAGCGAAGCAGAATATACTGGAGCACAGTAGAGCGCAGAAATCCACCGCATGGCAGTGTATAGCACAGAAGTCAAAGACATCCTAACCAATCTTAACGTAACCTGCCCTAACTAAACGTGACCTATCTCAGCCGAACTTGCCACGACCGCCATAGCTGGCCTCTACAGATTCAAGCATACGCTAGTAGAGCAATGCAGAGTGCAGGTATCGGACGTATGGCAGTGTATAGCGCAAAAGACAAAGCCATCCTAACAAAACGTAACCTAACCTGACCTAACCAGACGTGACCTATCGTGTTTGGTCATGTTACGTTCAGGTGTGTTACGCTTGGGCGTGTGAGGCCAGGGTAGCTTTCACCTTTCTGCTGCGCACTGCTGTTCGGTGGACTTCTGCGCCATACTGTGACCTAGTTTTCCCTTCTTTGCTGTGTGAATTCCAGGAAAAATGGCCGCGGCGCTGTAGGATGGGATATGTTACATTTGGTTATGTTAGGATAGTTTGGGTTAGGTTGAGGTACCTTTGACTTTCGTGATACGCAATGACATTATATGGTCGTCAGCGCTCTGTTCTCCTTTAATGTGCCCTGGTTGTCGACGGGCAGGGCCGCAGTAGTTGTCTCTGTACGTTAGGTCTAGGTTGGGATAGTTTAGTTAGGTTGTGTTAGCATTTATATGGTTTGGAAGGCTTCGGCTTATCCGCTGCACCGCGATTCTAGGGATTTCTGCGCCCGACACGCCTCTGTTATGATCTGCTTGGCTCTGTGGAGGCCAGCGATACTGCTCGCGGCATGTTAGGCTTAGTTAGATTACGCATGGTTATGTTAGGTTACATTGGCTTAGTTTGGGATAGCTCCGACATATGTGCTGAACACTGATATCCTACGGAGTTCTGTGCTCTACTGTGCTCTATCATATTCTTCTTGTCTCTGCGGAAGCCGACAATAGTGGTCGCGGCACGTTAGGATTTGTTACTCTACGTTTGATTAGGTGAAGAGAGGGTACCTCTGACTTTTGTGCTATACATTGCTATTTGGTGGCTTTGTGTGATCTACTGTGCTCTACTATACTCTGCTAGACTCTGGGGAGACCAGCATTGGTGGTCATGGCACGAAAGGTTGCGTTAGGTTGCGTTAGGTAATGCTAAGTTGGATAGGTTAGGACACGGTAGCTATGACTTTTGTGCTGTACCCCGCTGTTCGGGGTATTTCTGTTGTCTGCGTTTATCTGTAACACTCTGCTCGACTCCGGGTAGTCCAGTAATGGTATTCTCGTCACGTATATTTGAGTTTGTCTACGTTTGGTTAGGTTACGTTAATCTTGGGTGAGGTTCGGATTACTTTGAATTTCTCGGTATAGACTCCTTTTCGGCTGGTTTCTTCGCTCTACTGTGCTCTAGTGTGTTTTACCTGCTCATGGGGAGGCCAGCTATAGTCGCATCGGCACGTTAGTTTGGGATAGATGACGTTCGGCTATGTTTCGTTTGTTAATGTTAGGATAGGATAGCTTTGACTTTTATGCCACATAACGGAATTCGGTGGACTTCGGAGCACTACATTGCTCTAATATGCCCTGAATATCTCTAGGGAGTGCAGCAATATTATCCTCGACACGTTGCGTTCATGTATGTTACGCTTGGCTTGGCTAGGTTTGGAAAGATTCTGTTAGGATATCTGTGACTTCTGTGCCACGCACTGCAATGCGGTGGATTACTACGCTCTATTGTTCTCTAATGTGTTCTGCTTGGCTCTGGGGAGGCCTCGAATAGAGGTACCAGCTCGTAAGGTTGATTCATTCTACGTTTGGTTGTGTTAGGAAAGGTTTGGTTAGTGTAGCTTCGACTCTCGTGATATAAACAGCTATTAGGTGGATTCCTGCGCTCCGCTGTGCTCCACTCTAGTCTGCTAGACCCTGCGGAGACCGGCAATAATGGTCGCGGCACGTTACGTTGTGATTGCCCACGTTAGGTTAGGATATGTTTGCTTGGGTTACGTTTGGATACCTTTGACTTTTCCGCTGTACACTGCGATTCGATGGTTTTCTGCGCCCTAGTCTAATCTATATATTCTGCTTGGCTCTGTGCAGTTCAGCAGCAGTGGTGGCGGTACGTTAGGTTGACCTTGGTTACGTACGGTTGTGTTACGACAGGTTAGGTTAGAAGAGGGTACCTTTGCCCTTTCTGCTACATACTGCTTTTCGGTGGATTTCGCCGCTCTACTGCGCTCTAACATGCTCTGCTTATCTCTGGGGAGGCCAGAAATAGTGGCCGCGGCATGTTATGTTATGTTAGGTTACGCTTGGTAAATTTATGTTTGAATGGGTGAGATTCGGATAGCTTTGATTTTTCTGCTATACTCTGCAATTCTACGGATTCCTGCGATCCACTCCACTATAATGTGCTCTGCATGGCCCTGGGGATTAGGTCGTGTTAGATTACGTTTCGCTCGGTTTGGTTACGTTGGGTTAGGACGGGATAGCTATGCTTCTTGAGCTACACCCTGCAATTCTGTGGGCTTCTGCGCCCTGTTATGCGCTATTGCGCTCTGCTTGTCTGCGGCGATGCCAGGAATGGTGCCCGCGGCACGTTAGGTAGAGTAATGTTACGCCTGGGTTGGTTAGGTTCGAACAACTTAGGTTAGGATTTCTTTGTTCTTGGTGCTAAACACTGCAGTGCTTTTAATTACTGACTTCTACAGCTATCTAGTATATTCTGCTTGACTCTGGGGAGGCAAACAATAGTGGACCCGGCACTCTAGGGTGATCAAGGCAACGTTTGGTTCTGTTACGTTTGCCTATGTTGGGATAGTGTATCTTCGAATATTGTGCTATACACTGCGATTCTACGGATATCCGCCTATACTCTCCCCTAATATGCTCTGCAGGGCCCTGAGAAGACCACCAATAGTGGTCGCGGCTCGATAGGTTGAGTTAGATTATGTTTAGCTTTGTTAGGTTAGGTTGGGTCAGGATGGGATAGCTACTATTTTTGTGCTACACACGGCAATTCTATGGGCTTGCGCGCCCTATTTTGCGCTATCACATTCTGCTTATCTCCGTGTGTGCCAGGAATAGTGGCCGTGGCACGTTAGGATGAGATATGCTACGTTTGGTTCGGTAACTTTTGGTTACTTTGGGATGGCATATCTTAGTCATCTGTCTATACACACCTACTCGGCGGATTTCTGCGCTCCACTATGCTCTACTATAACCTTCTCGCCTCTGGGGAGGAAACTAATAGTTTTGTCGGCTTGAATAGTGTGACGGATAGAATTACATTGTGTACACTTTCTTTTGGTGGATCACGGCGCTCTACATTGCTCTAATATGTTCTGCATGGCCCTGTGGAGGCCAACAATATTGGTAGCGGCACATTAGGTTGAGACAGATTACGTTTGGTTAGGTTAGGTCTGGCTCGGTTAGGATGAAACAGATTTACCTTTTGTGCTCTACACTGCTATTCGGCGGATTTCTGCCCTCTGCTGCGCTCTAATATGCTCTGCTCGGCTTTGGAAAGACGTCAGCATTGTTCTCGGCATGTTACTTTGAGTTAGGTTACTTTCGGTTATGTTACGAATGGATAGGTTAGGAAAGGATAGCTTTAATCTTTACGCTAAACACCCATATTCGGTGGTCTTCTGCGCTCTACTGTGCACGAATATGTTCTGCTTGCCTTTGGGGAGGCCAGCAATAATGTTCGTGGCATGTATGCTTGGGTTACGTTACGTATGCTTTATTTAGGTTAAGACAGGTTTGGTTAGAATGGCCTTGTCTTTTCTGCTGTGTACTGCTATAGGCTCAATTCATGCCTTTTACTGAGCTCTAGTATATTCTACTTGGTTATGTGGAGGCCAGCTGTAGTGGTCTCGGCATGTTAGATTTGGTTAGGCTACGTTCGGGTTGGTTACATTAGCCCGGGCTATGTTTCGATGGATACGTCTTTCGTGATACGCACTGATATTCGGTCGATTCCTACGCTCTACTGCCCTCTACTACATTCGACTTGCCCGTGGGAGTAGAGCAATAGTGGCCGCGGCACGTTATGTTGACTTAGGCTATGTTTGGGTATATCCTGTTGGCTAGGGTTAGGAATGTGTAGCTTAGTCTTCTCCGAAATACACACCGATTCTGTGGATTTCCGCTTTATGCTATCCACTAATATGCTCTGCTGTGGATGCCAGCAATCGTGATGGCGGCACTTCAGTTTGTGCTACGTTACGTTTGGTAATATTACGATTGGCTACGTCAGGGAGCGATAGCTTTGAACTTTGCTTTGTGGATTTCTGCTCCCTACGTTGCTCTGCAATACTCTGCTCGCCTATAGGGGCACAGTAATAGTGGTATCGTCGCGAGAGCTTGGGTTAGGCTGCGTTCGGTTAGGCTACTTTAGTCTGGGTCAGGTTACGATTGCTTTGACTTACGTGGTGTACCCTGCATTTCGGTGGATATCTGCAAAAACGGTTTTCTAGTGTGTTCAGCTTGAGTCTGGGGAGCCCAGCATAGCGGTCGCGGCGCGTAAGGTTGAAGTATATTACGTACGGTTATGTTACGTTCGGTTAGGTTAGGATGGGTTATCTTCCACTTTTGCGCTATACACAGCTATTTGGTGTATTTCGACGCTCCATACTGCTCTAATATGTTCTGTTTGCTCTGTACATGTCAGCAATAGTGGCCTAGGCAAGCTATGTTGAGTAATTTTACGTTTGGTAATGTTATGTTACGTTAGGTTCGGCTAGTATAGCTTTGACCTTTTTGCTGTATACAGCTTTTCTGGGGTATTCCGCACTATGCTGTGCTCTAATATTCTCTGCATTGCTCTGGCGATGCCAGAAATGCTGAACGCGGCGCGTTAGTTCTCGTTAGGCTACGTTTGGTTATGTTAAGATTGGTTATGTTATGATGGATAACTTCGACTTTTGCGCTAGACACTGATATTCGGCAGAATTCTGCGCTGCCCATTGCTCGACTATACTCTACTCGACTTTGGGGAGGCCAGAAATGGCGGCCGTGGTACGATAGTTTGTGTTATGTTACGTTTGGCTATGTCAGGTTAGGTTAGGTTTGGTTAGGATGGCTTCAACTATTGGGCTATGCACCTCTATTCAGTGATTTTATGCGCTCTACTGTGCCCTAATATGTTCTGCTTGGTTCTGGGGGGCAAGCAATAGATGTCTCATCGCGATAGGTTTAACTATGATACGCTGGGTCAGGTTGGGTTGTGCCTGGTTAGCTTTGGCTATCTACGACTTTTGTGCCGAACATTGCTATTTGGCAACTTTCTGCGCTCTACAGGGCGCTACTATACTGTGCCCGACTCTGGAGATGCCAGCAGTAGCCGTCGTGGCACGAAAGGCTGAGATATGTTACGTTCGGTCAGGATACGTTAGGATACGTTTGGATAGAATGCCATTGTCTTTTGCGTTATGCACAGCTATTCGGAGATATCTGCACTGTACTGTTCTCTAATATGCTCTGCTTGGCTCTTGGGAGGCCAGCGATACAGGTCGCAGCTCGTTAGGCTTAGTTATTCTATGTTTTGTTAGGCTAGGTTAGGTCATGTTATGTTCGGATATCTTTGTCTTTTGTGATATACACTGCTGTTCGGTGGATTCCTACGCTCTACATTGCGCAACTATACCCTGTTCGGCTCTGAGGTGGCCAGCAGTACTGGTCTCGGCACGATAGGTCTAGTTAGGTTACGCATGGCTTGGAAAGTTTCGGACAGGTTTGGTTAGTGTAGCTACGACTCCTTTGCAATACACTGCTCTTCCGTTGATATCTGTGCTCTAGGTTCCTGTACTAGCATCCGCTTGCCTCTGGGGAGGCCAGAAATAGCGGTCGTGGCAGGTTTTTGTAGGATATGCTACGCTTTGTTAGGTCACTCGAGGCAAAGTTTGGTTAGTATGGCTTCGACCATTGCGCTATACACCGCTATTCGGTCGCAATCTGAGCACAACATTACTCTACAAGCATCTGCTTGTCTCCGGGGAGGCCAGCAATATCGGACGTAGCACATTTGGTTTAGGTAGGTTACGATTGGCATGGTCAGGTTTGGCCATGTCTGGTAAAGTTGTCTCCGACTTCTGTGCTCTACACTGCTATTCGGTGGATTTCTGCGCTCTGCTCTGCTCTAGTATATTCTGCTTGGCTATGGGGATGCAAGCAGTATTGGTCTCGGCACGATAGTCTATGGTATGTTGCATTTGGTTACGTTACGATTGGTTAGGTTAGGATAGGATTGCTTCGACTTTTGTGCTATACTCTGCTATTCGATGGATTTCTTAGCTTTCTATTCTCCTATACGGTCTGCTTGGTGCTGGGGAGGGAAGCAATTCTGGTCTCGGCACGTTAGATTTGATTGTGCTGCGTTTGGCTTTGTCAGGTTTGTTTAGACTAGGAGAGGAAAGCTCGGGCTTTTCTGCTATACAGTACTATTCGGGGATTTCTGCGCACTACTGTGCTCATCTTATGCTCTTATTGGCACTGGGGATGCCAGCAGAAGTGGTCTCCTCACGGTAGGTTGAGGTAGGCTTCGTTTGTCTTGGTCAGGTCTTGCCAGGTTGGGTTAGGACATCTTAGACCTGTGTGCCTTGCACTTCAGTTTGGCGGGTACCTGCTCTCCAGTGCTCCCGTATGTCCTGCTTTGCTGTGGCGAGGTCAGCAATGGTGGTCTAGACGCGTTAGGTTGAGTTAGGTTACGTTTGGCTGTGTTATGATTGGTTAGGTTAAGATAGGGTAGCTTTGACTCTTCTGCCGTACACTGCTATGCGGTGGATTTCTGCGCCGAACTGTGATTCAATATGCCCTGCCTAGCTCTGGGAATTCCAGAGATAGTGGCTGCGGCGCTTTGGGTTTTGTTGGGTCACGTTTGTTCGGGTTAGGTTTGGATATCTTTGACCATCCTGCTATACATTGCCATCCTATGGACCTTTGCGCTCTACTCTCCTCTAGTATGCCATGCTCGGCGATTGCGAGGCCAGCAGCAGTGGGCTAGGCACGTTAGGAAGGGATTGGTTACGTTTGGTTTGGATAGGTTAGATCACGTTTGGTTAGGATACCATCTACGTTTCTGCCTTACACGCGAGTGCGGCGGAATTCTGCGCTCTACGGTGCACTAGAATAATCAGCTTGGCACTGGGGAGGATAGCAATAGCGTTGTGGGCACGTTAGGTTGAGTTATTTTACGCTCGTTTATGTTATGCTATGTTGTTGTCTTCTGTTCTGTACACTGTATTTCAGTGTGCTTCCGCTGTCTATTCTGCTCTAGTATGTTCTGCTTGGCTCTGGGGAAGCCAGCAATAGTGGTCTTGGCACATTAGTTTGAGATATGATACGTTTGGCTATGTCATGTTAGCTTTGGTTAGGATCGGATTGTCCCGACTTTTCTGCTGTATACAGGGATTCTATGGATTTCTGCGCTCTACTCTGCTCTAAAATGCTCTGCTTGCCTCTGGTTAAACTAGCAATGCTGGCCGCGGCAAGTTAGGTTGAGTCAGATTTCATTCGGCTACGTACGATTAAGTTGGATTGGGTTAGGATAACTTTGACTTATGTGCTCAACAATGATATCCTATGGACCTGTGTGCTCTACTGTGCTCTAGTATATTCCGCTTGACTCTGGGGTCGCCAGCAGTAGTGGTCTCGGCCCGTTAGATTGAGATACGTTACGCTTGATTTGGCAAGGTTAGGCTAGGCTTGATCATTATATCTTCGACTTTCGTGCTGTACACTGCAATTCGGTGGATTTCTGTGCTCTGGTGCGCTGCAGTATTTCCCGCATGACTCTGGGATGGCCGCAATAGTGGCCGGTGCGCGATGTACTGAGATCGGTTACGTTTCGTTATGGTAGGTTAAGCATAGGTTAGATATGCATGGCTTTGACATCAGTGTTGTACTCTCCGATTCGGTTGATTTCTGTCCTCTACAGTGTGATACTATTCTCTGCTTGACTCTGGCGGGGCCAGAAATAAAGTTCGCCGCACGTTAGGTTGAGTTAAGTTGCGTTTTGTCTGGGTCAGCTTGGTTGGGTTAGGCAGTTATAGCCATGGCTTTTCTGTTACACACTGCTATTTCGTGCATTCCTGAGCTCCAGTTTGCCCTGCTATAATCAGCTTGGCTCCGTGGGTTCCAGGAAAAGTGGTCGCGGTATGTTAGTTTGGGTTACGTTACGTCTGGTTAGGTCACGTTAGGCAATGTTTGGCTAGGGTAGTTCTGATTCTTCTGCATGCACTGCCATTCGGACGACAACTACGCTCTACTGTGCTCAGCACTATTCTGCTGGGTCTTTTGGAGGCCATCGGAGACATTCGCGGCAAGAGAGGCTGACACGTGCTTCGTTCGGTTAGGTGAGGTTACGACACGTTGTGTTAGGGTATCCTTGACGATTGTGGTATACGCTCCGGTTCCGCTCATTTCTGCGTTCCACGGTCCTCTACTATATCCTGGTTGTCTCACGGGACGACAGCAAGCGTGTTCGCGTAACGTTAGTTTGCGTTAGGTTACGTTTGGATGTGTCGGGATCGGTCGGGTTAGGTCAGCATGGCTTAGACTTCTGTGCAATGCACTGCTATCATGTGGCTTTCTGCGCTCTGCTGTGCACTACTATATTCTCCTTGGCTCATGATACGAAAAGAATGATGTCCGCGGTACGTTAGGTTGAATTATGTTGCGTTCGATTATGTTAACTTAGGGTGTCGTAGTTATTGTAGCTTGGACAATCATGCTTCCCACTGACTTTCGCTGCGCTTCTGCGCTCGACAGTGATCTACTATACTCTCCTTGGAACGGTGGTTGCCAAGAATAGAGATCTCGGCGGGTTAGTTACCGTTATGCTACGTTTTGTTAGGATAGGATGGTTAAGGTTTGGTTAGGATAGCTTTGACTTTTGTGCCATAAAATGCTTTTTGGTGCGTGTCTTGGCGCTCTGCTGTGGTCTAGTATGTTCTGCTTGGCGATGGTGAGTCCAGAAATTGTGTCCGCGGCATGTCAATCTGATTTGGGATGCGTACGCTTAAGTTATGTTAGCATGTGTTATGTTTGGATAGCTTTTGCCTTTCCGCTGTACACTGCCATTCTATAGACTTCTGCGCTCCACTCTCCTCTAACATGGTCTGCTCGGCGATGCAGAGGCCAGCAATAGTGTTCTCGGCACGTTATATAGATTTATATTAAGTTTCGCTGTGTTACGTTTGGCTTGGTTAGAATATGATAGCTTCGACTACTGCGCTATGCACTGCGCTTAAATTGATATCTGCGCTCAACTCTCCTCTAATATGTTCTGCTTGGATCTTGAGAGGTCAGCAATAGTCGCGTAGGCACGTTAGGTTTTGTCATGTTCGCTTGGATATGTTACGCTTTGTCAGGTTGGGTTAGGATATCTTTGACTTTTGTGCTTTACACTGCAATGCGGTAGATTTCTGCGTTCTACTGTGCTGTAGTATATTCTGATTGTCTGCGTGGAAGTCAGCAATAGTGATCTAGGCACGTTAGGTTGGGTTTGGTTACGTTCGGTTGTGTTACGTTTGGCTTGGTTAGGCCAGGATAGCCTTGACTTTTGCGATATAGGCTGCTACTCGGTGGATTTCTGCTCGCTACTGTTTTCAAATATGCTCTGCTTGTCTCTGGGGAGGCTGGCAATAGTGGTGTCGGCTCGTTAGTGCGAGTTATGTTACTTGGTTCTGTGGAGGCCAACGGTAGCTGT
>NW_016938731.1:0-565 GCF_001483705.2 Eufriesea mexicana | reverse complement strand
AGAAACTGGGAAGGCCAGTAATATTGGACCCGGAACGTAAGCCTTATATGGGCTACGTTCGGCCATCTTACGTTTCGTTAGGGTAGGAGATGATTGCATAGTTTATATACCGCTATTCGGACGACTTCTGCGCTATACTGATCGCTTATATGCTCCGCTTGGCTCTGGGGAGGCCAGCAATTTTCGGCTCGGCACGTTAGGTTGGGTTAGGTTACGTGTGGTTTGGTTATGCTTTATTGGTTAGGTTTGGATAGCTTTGGCAGTCTTGGCGTGGAGAGTCATTCGGCGGTTTTTTGCGCTCTGCCGTGCTCCAATATACTCTGCTCGACTCTGCGGATGCTAGGAATAGTGGTCGCTACACGTTATGTTTAGTTAGGTTACGTTTGGATATGTTACGGTTTGTTAGGTTAGGAGAGGATTGCAAAGACTTTTGTGCTATATACTGCTTTTCGGTCGAATTCTGCGCTATGCTGAGCGCTAATCTGCTCCGTTTGTCTCTGGAGAGGCCAACAATGATCGTATCGTGACGTTAGTTTGAGTTAAGCTGCTATGGATCAGGCTACCT
>NW_016938730.1:0-218 GCF_001483705.2 Eufriesea mexicana | reverse complement strand
GTAATCCTTAAGTAACGACATCTAAAAGTCCGTGTTTTAAACCTATACTTCTGTTATGGCTAGGTTAGATAAATAAACGAGACGATACACGTTAGACGGACATGCGGACTGTACGAGCTCCGCTACGGTATATAAGTAAGAAAGAGTGCAGATAGATAAGAGAGAATGTCTGTCACGCGTCCCATTCGCTCGATTCACTCACTCGTTAAACCACATTC
>NW_016938729.1:0-1315 GCF_001483705.2 Eufriesea mexicana | reverse complement strand
TGCTCTAATATTATTAGCTTGGCCCTGGGAAGGCCAGCAGTAGTGTCCGCGGCACATTATGTTTGGTCAGCTTTCGATTGGTCAGGTTGGGTAGGGATAAGTTTGGCTATGATAGCCTTAACTTTTTGCGCTGTACACTGCTATTCGGGGGATTTCTGCGCTCTGTGCTCCTCTCTGTGCTCTAGTATAACCTGCTTGGATCTGCGGAGGGCAGCAATAGCGGTCTGGGCACGTAAGTTTGAGTTAGTCTGTGTTGGGCAATGTCGTGTTAGTTTGGGTTAGGTTTGGGTAGCTTTTACTTTTCTGATGTGCACTGCGATTCTATGGGATTCTGCGTTATACTTTCCAGTAATGTGTTCTTCTTGGCTCTGGGGAGGCCAGCAATAGAGGTCGCGGCATGTTAGGTTGAGCTATGTCAAGATTGCTTATGAGAGCATAGTGTAGTATTGACTTCAGTGCTATAGCCTGCATTTAGTTGGAGTTTTGCGCGCTGCAGTCCTCTAATATTTTGAGCTTGGATCTGGGAATGCCATCAACTGTTGGTCTCGGCACGTTATGTTGAGTCAGGCTACGTTCGGTTATGTTGGGTTAGGACAAGTTTGGTTAGGATAGCTTTAACTTTTGTGCTGTACACAGCTATTCGGTCAACTTCTTGGTCCTACTGTGCTCTAGTATCTCCTGCTTCGCACTGGAGGTGGGAGCAGCAATGGCTTTCTCGGTACGTTATGTTGAGTTGGGCCACATTCAACTATGCTCGGTTCGTTTGGGTTAGGTCTGGGTAGCCTCGACTTCTCTGATATACACTGCGATTCGATGGATTTCTGCGTTCTACTCTCCACTAGTGTGCTCTGCTTGGTTTTTGGGCAGCCAGAAATAGCTGTCTCCTCACGTTAGGTTGAGTTAAGCAATGCATGATTATGTTCTGTTGCTTGGGGTTGCCGCGACATCTCTGATAGACACTGAGATTCTATGGATTTCTGCGTTCTACTCTCCATTAATGTGCTCTGCTTGGCTGTGCGGAGGCCTGCAATATTGCTCGCGGCACATTGGTTTGAGTTAGGTAACGTTTGGTTATGCCCCGAATGTTTGGGTTAGGAGACGTTATCTCTGACTTTAGTGCTATACTCTTCTATTAGGTGGATTTCTGCGTCCTACAGTGCTCTAATATTTTTAGCTTGTCTCTGGGAAGGCCACCAATCGTGGCTTCGGCCAGTTATGTTGGAACTGTTTGCGTTTGGTTAGATTGAGTTATGCTACGTTTGATCAGGGTAGATGTAGCTTTTGTTCTTTACACTGCTCTTCGGTGGATTTCTGC
>NW_016938728.1:761-962 GCF_001483705.2 Eufriesea mexicana | reverse complement strand
GGATTTATGGATGTATGTATGGATCTATGGATGTATGGATGGATTGAAGTATGTATGGATGGATGGATGGATGCATGGATGGATGGATGTCTGGATGCATGAATGCATGGTAGGATGAGTTTGTGAATATGCGGACGTATGGTTGGATCGGCGTATGGTTCGATGGATGTGTGGATGGATGTATGTTTGGAAATATGGATG
>NW_016938728.1:0-215 GCF_001483705.2 Eufriesea mexicana | reverse complement strand
ATATATGGATACCTGTATGGAAGTGTACATGTATGAATGTTTGTACGCATGAATGTATGTATGTCTGAATGGATGTGCGTATTTATCAATGTAGGGATGTATACATGGATGTATGTATGGATGTATGTGTGGGTGTACAGATGAATTGATGGGTGGAAGTATGGATGTACGGATGTATGGATGTATGGATGTATATATGTATGGATGTATGTATT
>NW_016938727.1:0-524 GCF_001483705.2 Eufriesea mexicana | reverse complement strand
AAGATACCCTAACCTAACCAGTCCCAACCTCACATAGCCGAACGTAGCACAACTCAACATAAGGTGCCCAAACTACAATAGCTGGCATCCCCAGAGCCAAGCAGTGACGGATTGGAGCAATGTATAGCGCAGAAATCCACCGTATAGCGGTGTATAGCACAGAAGTCAAAGCTATCCTGTCCTAACCAATCCAAACGTAACATAACCATACGTAATAGATCTCAACCTAACGTGCCGGGAACACTACTACTGGCCACCCCAGAGCCAACTAGAACATACAATAACTCAGTAGAACGCAGAAATCCACCGAAAAACAATGTATACCTCGAAAGTCAAGAATACCCAAACCTAACTCAGAATAACATAACCTACCAGACACAGCCTAGCTAAACCTAACGTGCCGAGACCACTATTTGTGGCCTCGCCAGTGCAAAGCAGAACATACAAGGGCACAGCGGAGCGCAGAAATCCACCGAAAAATACTTTGTACCGCGAAAGGTGGAGCTATGCAAACCTAACCGAAG
>NW_016938726.1:631-1031 GCF_001483705.2 Eufriesea mexicana | reverse complement strand
TGGTGTGCTAACTTCCTTGCGTATGTAAGGAGGAAAGATCCTCTTGGCGTGCTATAGCCGTCGAAATGCTATAGAATCCGCCTGGAAAGTTCAATTTTATTGACATTTTCGACTGATATCGTGGTGACCTAACTTCCTTGCGTAAGTAAGGGGGAAAGATACTAATGGCGTGCTGTAGCCTATGTAATGCTTTGGACTCAGACAGGAAAATTCAATTTTACTGACATTTTCGGCTATTATCGTGGTGAGCCACCTTTCTTGCATAAGTAAGTATGGTAGATTCTATTGGCGTGCTACAGCCAATGCGTTGCTATAGTATCTGGCTCGAGCATTCATTTTTATTGACATTTACGACTAATATCGTGGTGACCTAGCTTCCTTGCATATGTAAGGGGGAAAG
>NW_016938726.1:0-543 GCF_001483705.2 Eufriesea mexicana | reverse complement strand
GAGCCACCTTTCTTGCATAAATAAGGAGGAAGAATCCTATTGGCGTGTTATGGCCATTGCAATCATATAGAATGTGGTTGGAAAATTCAATTTTATTGACATTTTCGGCTAATATCATGGAGAGCAATCTTTCTTTCATAAATAAGCAGGAAGGATTCAATTGACGTGCTATATGCATTGCAATGCTACAGAATCATGCTGGAAAATTCAATTTTACTGACATTTTCGACTAACATCGTGGTGAGATAACTTTCTTGCATATATAAGGAGGAAAGATTCAATTCACGTCCGATAGCCGTCGCGATGCTATGGAATCTGGCTGGAAAGTTCAATTTTATTTACATTTTCGACTAATATCGTGGTGAGTTAACTTTCTTGCATAAATAAGGGGGAAAGATTCTATTGGCGTGCTATAGGAGTCGCAAAGCTATAGAATCTTCCTGGAAAATTGAATTTTATTGACATTTACGACCAATATCATGGTGACCCAACTTCCTTGCATAAGTAAGGGTAAAGATACTTTTGGCGTGCTGTAGCCTTTGC
>NW_016938725.1:0-517 GCF_001483705.2 Eufriesea mexicana | reverse complement strand
CTATAGGATTGCAATGGCTATAGCTGGCCAATAGAATCTTTCCTCCTTATTTATGCGAGAAGTTTACCACAATACGAAATTAGCCGAAATTGCTAAAAAAATTGAATTTTCGAGCCAGATTCTATAGCACTGCAACTCCTCTAATAGAATCTTACCTCCTTATTTATGCACGTAAGCTACACACCACGACATTAGTCGAAAATGTTAATAAAGTTGCATTTTCGAGGCTGTTTCAAAAGCATTGTAATGGCTATAGCACGGCAATAGTATCCTTCCTCCTTATTTATACAAGAAAGCTACCTCACCGCGGTATTAGTCGAAGATGTCAATAAAATTGAATTTTCTTGGTAGATTCTATACCATTGCAATGGCTATAGCACGCCAGTAGAATCTTTCCTCCTTACATATGCAAGAAAGCTAGGTAACCACGATATTGGTCGAAAATGCCAGTAGGATTGAATTTTCGAGGCAGATTCTATGGCACTGCAATGGCCATAGCGTGCCAATGGAATCTTTC
>NW_016938724.1:0-564 GCF_001483705.2 Eufriesea mexicana | reverse complement strand
ATAGCAAGAAAGTCTAAAATATTCTGACCTATCCCACACAAACGTAACACAAACAAACGTAACCTAACGCAACCTAACGTGCCGAGACCAATACTACTGGTATCCCCAGGGTCGAGGAGGGTATAGTAGGGCAATGTAGGGCGTAGAAATCCACCGAATAGCAGTCTATAGCGCAGAAGTATAATCTACCCTATCCTAACCTATCAAAACGTAACATATGCAGACGTAACGTAACCCAACCTTACGTGGCACGACCGCAGTTGCTGGCCTCACGATAGCTAAGCAGAGTATAGCAGAGCAATGTAGAGCGCTGGAATCTACCGAACAGCAGTGTATGTCACAAGAGTCAAATCTATCCTAACCAAACCAAACCAAACTTAACCTAACCATACTCAACATAACTCAACCTAACCTGCCGAAAGCGCTATTCCTGTCGTCCACGGAGGCAAACAGATTGTGATAGAGGAGCGTAGAAATCCAAAGGATTGCTGTGTGTGGCACAAAAGTCTTAGCTACCGTAGCCTTACACAACGTAACCAAACCTGACAGAGCGTAATCTAACTT
>NW_016938723.1:0-1084 GCF_001483705.2 Eufriesea mexicana | reverse complement strand
GTCTAAACTAACCTATCCTAACTTCATCAATCGTGACAAACGCAGGCGTGACCTAAATCAACCAAACACGTCGAGGCTACTATTGCTGGCCTCCACGGAGACAAGCAGTATCTACCAGAGCAAAGTTGTTGGCAGAAATGCACCTTATTGCAGAGAATAGCACAGAAGCCGTAGATATCCTAGCGCTACCTGTCCTAACTTAACCTAACCAAACGTAGCATAGCTGAACATAACGTGCCTCCGCCACTAGTCCTGACCTCCACATAGCCAAGCATTATATACTAGAGCACAGTAGACCACAGAAATCCACCGAATAACAGTGTATAGCACAAAAGTCAAAGAAATCCTGACCAAACTTTCCGAACCTAACCACACGAAACGACACGTAACACATCCTGACGTGCCAAGGCCACCATTTCTGGCCACCCAAGAGGCAAGCAAAGCATATTAGAGCAAAGTAGAGCGCAGAAATCCACCGAATAGAGGTGTACACTAGAAAGGTCATTGCAGAGACTCCTAACCTAGCCAAACGTAGCACAACCAAACGTAGCCCAACTCAATTTAACACGGCGATAGCGCCGTTGCATTCCTCCACAGGGACATGCAGAATGTACGATAGCACAGCACAGCGCAGAAATTCATGGCATTGCAGTGTATAGCTCATAAGTCGTAAATATCTTAACAATGCCTTCCTAACCTAACAAACGAAACGAAACATAGCTCAATCTAACGTGCCGAGACCACGATTGCTGGCGTCCCCAGAGCCAAGCATAATATGCCAGAGCACAGTGATGCGCAGAAATCTCCCTCAATGCAGTGAACAGCACAAAAGCCCTAAACATCCTGAACTAATATGTCCTCAACTAACCCAACCAAACGCAGTGTAACTTAACAAAACGTGCCGCCACCACTATTGCTCGTCTCCCCACAGTGAAGCAGAGTATAGTAGAGTAGCGCAGAGCGCAGAAATCCACAGACTGGCAGTGTATAGCACAAAAGTGGAAGATATCCCAGCCTTACTTGACCTAACTTAACCTAATCGAACGAAGCAACACGACATTCCACGACCGCTGCTTCTGGCATC
>NW_016938722.1:0-1576 GCF_001483705.2 Eufriesea mexicana | reverse complement strand
ATACATACATCCATACATCCGTGCATCCATACATCCGTACATCTGTGCATCCATACATCCGTATATCCGTTCATCCATACCGCAATACATCCAGACATCCATCCATCCACCGAACCATTCATACTTACATACATCCATCCATTCATCCATGCATCCATACATCCATCCACCCATACACCCATCCATACATGCATCCATACAGACATCAATACATACATCCATACATACACCAATACTTTCATCCATACATTCGTCCATACATCCACACATCCATACATCCATAAATCCATCCGTCCATGGACTCATCCATCCATACGTACATCCATACATCCATGCATACACCCATACACTCATCCATACATACATCCATAGATACATCCGTAAATGCATCCATGCACACATCCATGCATGCATCCATCCATCCATACGTCCATCCACTGGTACATCCACCTATCCATACATCCATACGTATAAACGTCCATACATGCATACATCCGTACATACATACATTCGCTCATCCATACGTCCACCCATCCATACATCCATTGACCATAAAACAATCTATCCGTACTAGCACGCATTCATACATCCATCGATCCATACATAAATACATCCATACATTCATGCATCCATACACCTGTACATCAACACATCCATCCATCCACATATCCTGCCATCCACACGAACATCCATCCTTACATCCATCTATCCACACACCCATACATACATAAATCCATACATCCATTCATATATACATCCATACATCCAATACATACATCCATACATCCATCCACCCATACAACCATCCACTCATACATCCAGCTATCCACACATCCATACAATTATAGAACCATACATCCATTCATCCGCACATCCGTCCAGCCAAACCTCAATCCACCCATACATCCTTCCATCCATACGGCCATCAATCCATACATTCATCCATCCGTACATCCATCCATACATACATCCATACATGCATACATCCATACATCCATACATCAATCCATACATACGTACGTCCACCCATACTTCCACGCATTCATACATCCATACATCCATAAATCCATCCATTCATACCTGAATCCATCCATACATCTACCAATCCATACATCCATACATGTATACATCCATCCATTCGTATACCCACACATCCATCCACACATACATCCAACCACCCATACCTCAATCTATCCACACATCCATTCATCCGTACATACATTCATCCGTCTATCCGTCCATCCATTCCTCAATCCATCCATACAACCATCCATCCATAACGGCCGTCAACCCATACATTAATCCATCCATACACAATTTCTTCCATACATCCATCCAGCCATACAACCACCCATCCATACATCCATCGATCCATACATCTATCCACCCATACATCCATCCATCCATACATACATACACCCACACATCCATATATCCATATATCCGTCCATTCGTAAGTATATCATCCGATACATCCACCCATCCATACATCCATACGTACATACATTCATACAACCATACATTCGTGCATTCATACACCTGTCCATCAATACATCCATGCATCCACATATCCTGC
>NW_016938721.1:372-610 GCF_001483705.2 Eufriesea mexicana | reverse complement strand
CATAATTAAGGAAGAAATATCCTATCGGCGTGCAATAGCCATAACAATGCTATACAATCTGTCAGGAAAATTGAATTTCATTGACATTTTCAGATACTACTGTTGCGACCTAACTTTCTTGGGTATATAAGGAGGAAAGATTCTACTGTCGCGCTATAGTCTTTGCGATGCTATAGAATCTGGATGGAAAATTAAATTTTATTGACATTATCGAGTAACATCGAGGTGGCCGTGGTTT
>NW_016938721.1:0-327 GCF_001483705.2 Eufriesea mexicana | reverse complement strand
GTGCTATAGCCATGGTAATGCTATTGAACATGGCTGAAAAATTCAATTTTACTGACATTATCGACTATTACCGTGGTGACCTAACTTTCCTGCATCTAGAAGGAGGAAAGGTTAAACTGTCGTACTATAGTCACTGCAATCCAATAGAATCGGGCTGGAAAGTTCAATTTTATTGACATTCTCGATCAATATCGTGGTAAGCTAACTTTCTTGCATAAATAAGGAAGAAATATCCTATTGGCGTGCTATAGCCGTTTCATTGCAATAGAATATTGCTGGAAAGTTCAATTTCATTCACATTATGGACTACTATCGTGGTGACCTAAC
>NW_016938720.1:2939-3183 GCF_001483705.2 Eufriesea mexicana | reverse complement strand
TCTGTGGAGTCCAGGAACGGCGGTCGTGGCACTTATGTTTCAGTTAGGCTACGATTGGTTATGTTAGGTTTCGTTGCGTTTGGCTGTCGGCTTTGACTTTCGTGCCATAGATTGCTAATCGGTGGATTTCTGCGGTTTACATTGCCCTAATATGCTCTGCATCGTTCTGGGGAGGCCAACAATAGTAGTCTCGTCACGTTATATTGAGTTAGGCTACGTTCGCTAAGGTTAGGAATGGATAACT
>NW_016938720.1:0-2845 GCF_001483705.2 Eufriesea mexicana | reverse complement strand
CGCGGCAACCCACTTTGTGTTACGTTACGTCTGGTTATGTCACGTTTGGTCAGGCTTGGGGAGGGTAAATTCGATTTCTGTGCTATACGTTGCTATTCGATGGACATGTTCGCTCTACGGTGCGCTAATATGCTATGCTTGGCTCTCGTGGCACCGGAAATAGTAGTCTCGGCATGTTAGGTTTAGTTTGGTTACTTTTGGTGGTGTTACGATTGGTTAGGTCAGGATAGGTTACCCTTGTCTTCCGCTTCGCATACTGCTTTAGGTGCAATTCTCCTTCTTACTGTCCACTAATATGCTCCGCTTGGCTTTGGGGAGAGCAGAAGTAGTGTCTCCGGCACGTTACGTTTAGATAGGTTACGTTCGGCTATTATACGGTTGTTTAAGTCAGGATATGGTAGCTTCAACCCTTGTGCTATGCACTGCTATTCGTCGGGCTTCTGCGCTCTACTGTGGTCTAGTTCTTTCTGTTTGGCTTTTGGGAGGAGATCAGTATTGGTCTCGGCACGGTTGTGTGAGGTATGTCGCGTCTGGCAATGATACGTTTGGTTAAGTTAGGATAGAGTAGCTTATGCTCTTGTGCTATACACTGCTATGCTGTTGGTTTTTCTGCTCTACTGTGCTCTAGGGTATTCCGCTTGACTACGGGGATGCCAGTAGTATTGGTCTCGGCCCGTCAGGTCGAGTTATGTTACGTTTGTTTGCGTTACGTTCGTTTGTGTTAGATCTGGATAGATTTGACTTTCGCGGCGTACGCTACTATTCGATGGATTTGTTCGCTCCACTGTGCTCTGGAATGTACTGCTTGGCTCTGGGGAGGCCAGCAGTCTCGGTCTCGGCACGTTGGTCTGAGTTATGTTGCGTATGACCATGTTACGTGTGGTTAGGTTAGGATAGGGTAACACTGACTTTTGTGCCATACATAGCCATTCGGAGGATTTCAGCGCCCTCTATTGCTCTAATATGCTCTGGTTGGCTCTAGGTTGGGCAGCAAAATTAATGCCGGCACCTCATGTTCAGTTGTGCTACGTTCGGTTATGTTCGGTTAGGATATGTAGGGCTAGGATGCCTCACACTTTTGCGCTATACACTGCAATGCGGTGGATTATTGCGCTCTACTATGCTCTAGTATATTGTGGTTGGCCCTGGCGAGGCTAGCAAGAGTAGTCTCGGCACGTTAGGTTGAGTTTAGCTACGTTCGGTTTTGCGATGTTCGGTTAGGATAGGCTAGGATATCTTTGACTATTGCACTGTAAACTGCATTGCTGTGATTACTGCGTTCTACCTTGCTCTAGTATGTTCTGCTTGCCGCTGGAGAGGCAAGTAATATTGGACTCACACGTTAGGTTGACCTGGGCTACGTTCGGCTGTTACGTTTGGCTACGTTAGGTTAGGGTAGCATCGACTCTTGTGACATGCACTGTGATTCTATGAATTCCTGCGCTCTAGTCTGCTATAGTATGTTCCACTTTGCTGTGAGGACGGTAGCGATAATGTCCTCGGAACGTTTGGAGGAGATACGCTACGTTCGGTTACCTTTCGTTTGGCTAGGTTAGGACAGGGTAGCTTTGACATTTGTGGTATACACTGCCATGCGGAAGATGTCTGCGATCTACTGTACCCTTATGCGCTCTGCTTGGCTCTAGGGAGGCCAACAACTCTGTTCCCGGCTAGTTAGGTTGATATATGATACGTTCGGCTTGGCTAGGTTTCGTTAGTATAGCTTTGACCTTTGTGCTGTACTCTGCTATTCGGCAGATAACTGCGATTTGCATGGCTCTGTCATCCTCTGCTTGCCTATGGGAAGGTCAGTGATTGTTGTCGTGGCACGTTTGGATCAGTTAGTTTACGCTTGGTTATGTTATGTTAGGTAATGTTTCGTTAGGGTGGCTGTGACTCTTATCCTATACTCCGCTATTCGTAGGATTTCCGCGCTCTATAGTGCTCTAGTATATTCTACTCGGCCAGAGGAAGGCCAGGAGTAGTGGTCTCGGTATGTTAGGCAGAGTTATGTCGCGTTTGGTTATGCTACGTTTGGTTAGGTCCGGATATGATAGCTTTGACTTCTGTTCTGTACACCGCTATTCGCCAAATTTCTACGCTCTACATTACTCTACTGTACTCCGCTTGACTCAGGGGAGGCCAGTGGTAGTGGTCCCGCGACGTTAGGTTTATCCACGCTACTCTTTGTTAGGTTATATTGGCTTTGGCTAAGTTTGGATAGCTTTCACATATGTGCTATACACTGATATACGTTGAGATTCTGCGCTCTACTTTGCCCTAGTAAGCTCTGCTTAGCTCTGGGGTGGGGGGCCAGTAATGGCGGTCTCGTCTCTCAGGATTGAGCTATGTTACGAATGGCTTGGCTAGTTTCGGACAGGTTTGGATAGGGTGGCTTCGACCTCTGCGCTTTACACTGCTATTCGCTCGATAACTGCGCTCTGCGTTGCGCTACTACTATCTGCTTGTCCCAGGGGATGGCAGCATTAGTGGACGTGGCACGTTTGGCTTAGCTTGGTTATGTTTGGTTAGTACGGGTTTGGTTAATTTCAGCGGAGCCAAGCATAGCATAATAGATGGGAGTATAGCACAGAAATCCATGGAATCTCAGTGTACACCAGATAGGTCGAAGATATCCAACTCTAACCAGGGCAAACGTAACATAACTATATGTAACAGAGCTCAACCTAACGTGACATGACCACTATTAATGGACTTCCCAGAGCCACGGAGGACATACCAAAGCACAGTGTAGCGCAGAAATCCGCTAAATAGCAGTGTTCAACACAAAGGTCAAAGTCATCCTGACCAAACTTAACTTAACATAACCCTACCAAACGTAACC
>NW_016938719.1:0-851 GCF_001483705.2 Eufriesea mexicana | reverse complement strand
TCTGCTTGTCCGCACGAAGACCATCAATAGCGGCCGCTGCACTTTATGTTGAGTTATGTTACGATTGATTTGGTTAGGTTACGCCAGGTTTGGTTAGGGCATCCTAGACCTTTTTGTTTACGCTTGATTTGGTTAGGTTACGCCAGGTTTGGTTAGGGCATCCTAGACCTTTTTGCCATACTCTGCTATTCGGTAGATTTCTGCACTATACATTGCTCTACTATACTCTGCCCGACTCTGGGAAGGCGAGCAATAGTGGTCGTCGCACTTTATTTTGGGTTAGGTTATGTTTGGTTAGGTAAGGGTAGGATAAGTTTGGTTACGATAGGTAAGACTTTCGAGCTAAACACTATTATTAGGTGGATTTCTGTGATCTACTGTGCTCTATTGCATTCAGCTTGGCTCTGGGGATTCAGCAGCAGTGGTATTCGCACGTTATGTTCAGTTATCCAACGCTCTGTTAGGTTAGGTATGGCCAGGTTTGGTTGATATATCCTCGACTTTTGTAACATACAACGCCATTCGGTTGACTTCTGTGCTCTACATTGCTCTACTATGCTCTGCTCGACTCTGGAGTGTCTAGTGATAGTTGTCGCATCACGTTATGTTGAGTTAGGCTACGTTTGGTTAGGTAATGTTTGTGTTAGGTCAGGTTAGCTTTGACTTTTGTGGTATACACTGTTTTCCTGTGGGCTTCTGCAGTCCATCGCTACTGCATTCTGCATGGGCATGGGGCGTCTAGCAATAGTAGTCGCGGCCCGTATCTTTAGTTAGGCTACGTTTGGTTCGGTTATGTTGGCCATGGTTAAGCATGGATAGCTTCGACTCTTCTGCCCTACACTGCGACAATA
>NW_016938718.1:0-574 GCF_001483705.2 Eufriesea mexicana | reverse complement strand
TATTCTCTGGAAAGTGGATGGCTGTTCTTGCCATTGGATTGAAGGCGATAGACGATCTATTCACCAAGCTATAACAGATTATAGATATTGAATGGACCCATTCTATGGCAAGTAGATAGCTGTACTTGCCATTGGATTGAAGGCGTTATTCGATCTAATCACCAAGCTATAACAGCTCATAGATTTTGGATAGACTTATTCTGTGGCAGGTAGATGGCTGTACTTGCCATTGGATTGAAGGCGTTAGACGATCTATTCACCAAGCTATAACGGATTATAGATATTGAATGGACCCATTCTCTGGCAAGTAGGTAGCTGTACTTGCCATTGGATTGAATGCGTTATGCGATCTAATCACCAAGCTATAACAGCTTATAGATTTTGGATAGGCCTATTCTCTGGCTAGTAGATGGCTGTACTTTTCATTGGATTGAAGGCGTTAGGCGATCTAATCGCCAAGCTGTGACAGCTTATACATTTTGAAAAGACTTATTCTCTTGCAAGTAGATGCCTGCAATTGCCACTGGATTGAATGCGTTAAGCGTTCTATTCACCAAGCTATAACAGACTATTG
>NW_016938717.1:0-207 GCF_001483705.2 Eufriesea mexicana | reverse complement strand
ATACTCTGCTTCGCTGTGCGGAGGCGAGCAATAATGGTCTCGGCGCGTTAGTTTGAGATAGACAACGCTCGGCTATGTTACGTTTGGTCAAGATATGGGAGGATAGCTTTGACTTTTGTGCTGTACACTTCTGTTCGGTTAATTTCTGCGCTCTTCTGTACCCTAACATGCTATGATTTGCTCCGGCGTGGCCGGTAGGAGCGGTCG
>NW_016938716.1:0-1032 GCF_001483705.2 Eufriesea mexicana | reverse complement strand
TGATGGGTACAGACATCATAACATTACTGCGGCAGTTGGACTAATTTGTTCACGGATGATTTCTGTTCTACAACAATTGAGTAATAATCAACAAATACAACAGTTATGGCCAGAGATAGTCACAGTTGTCTGTACTGTACTTGGTACATACGCCAACAGAGAACTGTAACAGTTGGATTAAACTGTTCTCTGATGACTTAATTTCTATGGCAACACTATAATGACAAAAGAGTGTATATTTTTGCCTAGAGATGTTAACAGCTGACAAGACTATAATGAATACAGCCATCGTCACAGTACTTTAGCCATTGGATAATTTTGTTCACCCATGAGGTAAATTACAAAGCATATCTAGGGTAGTCAGTGTATACATCCGTTATGGCTAGAGAAATTTACAATTGGCAGTAGAGTACCGATTGTACCCATCAACAAATTGGTATGGCCGTTGAAATGATCTGCTCGCTGATCATACGAAATTGCTTAGCCATTGCATAATGGTCAAAGGCAAGAGTAGTCGTCGCTGGAGGCATGAACATATATCAATACAGAAATGAATATGATCAACAAAGGTGCACTGCTGCCGATGGGCATATCTATGCACTGATTATTTTAATTCAATAGCAATACCAGAATAATGGTTGTATTTATCTGTCGTTGCAAGATACACTTGCAATTGACAGTACTTTGTTTAGAACATCCACCAACTGATTACAAGAGCCTATGGAATAACCTACTCATTGGTTTAGCAATCCTAGAACGACAGAACACATATCCATTATCCCTCGATACATTAACGACTGACAACACAGTACTGAGTGCAGTCAACGTCACAGTACCGTAGTGATTACTTTGCCCACTGACGCAAATTCCAAAGGAACTTTGTAATAACCAGCGTATTGTGCAGTTGTGGCTAGAGATATTTGCAAGTGACAGTACGATACATGGTAAATCCAATAACAGAGCACTGCAGCCGTTGGATTAACATATTAAATGATGATATAGTTTCTGCAGCAATTCTAGAAAGACAAAGTG
>NW_016938715.1:0-236 GCF_001483705.2 Eufriesea mexicana | reverse complement strand
TCGCTGTGAATAACGGAACAGTCGAAGGTATCCAAGCATAGTCAATGCTAACGTAACCTAACCGAACGTAACATATGAAAAGCTAGCGTGACGAGACCGCTGTTACTGGCATGCACAGAGCCAAGCAGAACATTCCGAAGCACAGTTGGGAGCAGAACCCCGCCGAATGACACTGTAAAGAACAAAAGTCAAAGCAAATCACTCCTAACATAGCCAAGCGTAACATAACCGAACGT
>NW_016938714.1:0-252 GCF_001483705.2 Eufriesea mexicana | reverse complement strand
TGCTGTGCTCTAGTATGTTCCGCTTGGCACTCGGGAGGCTAGCAATGGTGTTATAGGCGCGTTAGATTGGACTTGTTTGCATTTGGCTATGTCACGTTTTGTTAGACGTGGAGAGGGTGACTTTGACTTTTGTGCCGTACACTGGTATTCGGTGTTTTTCTGCGCTCTACTGTGCTCCAGTGTGCTCTCCTTGTCACTGAGGAGGCCAGCAGTAGTGGTTTCGGCACGTTAGTTTGAGTTAGGTTAAGTTTG
>NW_016938713.1:0-249 GCF_001483705.2 Eufriesea mexicana | reverse complement strand
TATGGATGCATGGATGGCTGGATGCATCAGTGGATGGATGTATGGTTGGATGTATGTATGGATCTATGTATGGATGTATGAATGGTTTTACGGATGTATGGATGGATGGAATTATGGATGTGTGGATGGGTGGATGTATGGATGGGTGGAAGTATGGATGGATGGATGTACGTTGAGACGGATGTACGGATGGATGTATGTATGGATGAATGGTTGGATTGATGGATGGATGTATGGATGGATTGAGGT
>NW_016938712.1:0-318 GCF_001483705.2 Eufriesea mexicana | reverse complement strand
CCTTATGGACGGAAGGATGGATGGATGTGTTGAGGTATGGATGAACGGATGTAGGAATGAAAGTATGTACAGAAGAATGGATGTATGGATGGGTTGAAGTATGGGTTTATGTATGGATGGATGTATGAATGTATGATTGGATGGATGTATATATGTATGGATGTATGGAATGATGGATGTATGGATGGTGTAGTTGCGGATGGATGGACTTTTGCATGTATGGATGCATGAATGTATGGATGTATGAATAGATGGATGTGTGAATGGATGGATGTATGGATGTATGGATGTATGGATGTATGCATGTATGGAAGCATG
>NW_016938711.1:0-940 GCF_001483705.2 Eufriesea mexicana | reverse complement strand
AGTAAAATTTCATTTTCCATCCAGATTCTATAGCATTGCAACGGCCACAGCACGGCAATAGAATCTTTCCTCCTAATTAATACAAGAAAGTTATCTCACCACGATACTAGTCGAAAATCTTAGGAAATTTAATTTTCCAGCCAGATTCTATAGAACTGCAATGGCTATAGCACGTCAATAGAATCCTTCCACCTTATTTATGCATGTTAAGTAAGCTCACCACGATATTAGCCGAAAATGTCAATAAAATTGAATATTCCAGCCAGATTCTGTAGCACTGCAAGGGCTATAGCACGCCAATAGTATCTTTCCTCCTTTTTTATCGAAGAAAGTTAGCTCACCACGATGTTAGTCGAAAATGCCAATAAAATTGAATTTTCCGACCAGATTCTGTAGCATTGGAATGGCTATAGCGTGCCAATGGAATCTTACCTCCTTATTTATGCAAGGATGTCAGCTCACCATGATATTAGTCGAGTATGTCAATAAAATTGAATTCTCCAACAAGACACTATAGAATAGCAATGGCCATAGCTGGCAAATGGAATCTTTTATCCTTATTTTTGCAAGAAGGTTACCACACTACGACATTTGTCGAAAATGTCAATAAAATTGAATTTTCCATCAAGATACTATAGAATAGCAATGGCTATAGCTGGCCAATAGAATCTTTCCCCCTTATTTATGCAAGAAAGTTGTCTCACCACGGTATCAGTCTAAAATGTCAGTAAAATTGAATTTCCGAGACAGATGCTACTGCATTGCAATGGCCACAGCACGCCAATAGTATCTTTCCTCCATATACATGCAAGAAAGTTAGGTCACCACGATATTATTCGAAAATGTTAATAAAATAGAATTTCCCAGCCATATTCTGCAGCATTGCAATGGCTATTGCGCGCCAATAGATTCTTGGCTCCTTACTTATGCAAGAAAGTCA
>NW_016938710.1:393-985 GCF_001483705.2 Eufriesea mexicana | reverse complement strand
TGGCAAGTAGGTGGCTGTACCTGCCATTGGATTCAATGCGTTAGGCGATCTATTCACCAAGCTGTAACAGACTGTAGATTTTCAATAGACCTCTTCTCTGGCAAGAAGATGCCTGTACCTACAATTGGATTGATGGCGTTATGCGATCCATTCAGCATGCTATAACATATTACTGATTTTGGATAGACCAATTCTCTGGCAAGTAGATGGCTGTACTTGTCATTGGATTGAAGGCGTTATGCGACCTATTCACCAAGCGACAACAGATTATACATTTTGAATAGACCTTTTCTCAGGCAACTAAATATCAGTACTTGCCATTGGATTGAAGGCGTTAGGCGATCTATTCTCCAAGCTCTAACAGATTATAGGTTTTGAATAGGCTTATTCTCTGGCAAGTAGATGACTGTACTTGCCATTGGTTGAATACGTGATGCGACCTTTTCACCAAGCTATAACAGATTATTGATTTTGAATGTACCTATACTCTGGCAAGAAGATGGCCGTACTTGCCATTGGATTGAAGGCGTCAGGCGTCCTATTCTCCAAGCTATAACAGATTACAGATTTTGAATAGACCTATTCTCTGGCA
>NW_016938710.1:0-308 GCF_001483705.2 Eufriesea mexicana | reverse complement strand
GGCAAGTAGATTGCTGTATTTGCCATTGGATTGAAGGCGTTAGGCGATCTATTCACCAAGCTATGGCAGATTATTGATTTTTGAATAGACCTATCCTCTGGCAAGTAGATGGCAGTACTTGCCATTGGGCTGAAGGCGTCCGGCGACCTATTCTCCAAGCTATAGCAGATTACAGATTTTGCATATACCTGTTCTATGGCAAGTAGATGTATGAACTTGCCATTGGATTGAAGGCGTTGGGCGAACTATTCCCCAAGCTATGACAGATTACAGATTTTGAATAGACCTATTCTCTGGCAAGTAGAATG
>NW_016938709.1:0-684 GCF_001483705.2 Eufriesea mexicana | reverse complement strand
ATAACCAAACGTAATATAACTAAACCTAACGTGCACAAACCGACCATTGCTGGCATCCTCAGATCGTATCAGGGGAGAGAAGGGCGCAGAAGTCCATGGAATCGCAATCTATAGCAGAAAAATCAGAGCTATCCAAGCCTAACCCATGCAAACGTAAACCAGCCTTACGTAACTTTACAAATCCTTGCATGACACGGCCACAGTCTCTGGCCTCCCCTGGGAAAAGCATGAAAAGCAGAGCATATTAGAACACAGTAGAGCGGAGAATTCCTCAGAATAGCAGTGTACAGCACAAAAGTTAAACCCATCCGTTCCGAACCCAACAAACCGTAACTTAACCAAACGTAATATAACTCAAAGTAACGCGCCGCGACCGCTACTGCTGGCCTCCCAAGAGCCGAGCAGGGTATAGTAGGGCAACGTAGAGCTCTGAAATCCAGCATACAGCAGAGAACAGCACGAAAGCCGTAGGTACATTTGCATAACCTGGTCTAACCTAACCTAACAGAACGTAGCATATCTCAACAAAGCCTGCAGCGGCCACTCGCCCTGGCCTCACCATAGACAAGCAGAATGTGTTAGAACGCAGTAGATCACAGAAATACACCGAATGGCGGTGTGTAGCACGAATGTCAAAGCCATCCTAGCCAAACTTAGCCAAACCTAGCACAACAGGATGTAACC
>NW_016938708.1:0-472 GCF_001483705.2 Eufriesea mexicana | reverse complement strand
ATTGTCATTTCTGATTAATATCGTGGTAAGCCATCTTCCTTGCATAAGTAAGGAGGGAAAAACATTTTGGTCTGCTATAGCCATGGCAATGCAGCAGAATCGGGCTGGAAAGTGCAATTTTATTGACATTTTCGACTAATATCGTGGTGAGCCAACTTCCTTGCATAAGTAAGGAGGGAAAAACATTTTGGTCTGCTATAGCCATGGCAATGCAGCAGAATCGGGCTGGAAAGTGCAATTTTATTGACATTTTCGGCTAATATCGTGGTGAGTTAACTTTGTTGCATGAACAAGGAAGAAAGATTGTATTGGCATGCTATAGCCATTGCAATGCTATAGAATCTGGATGGAAAGTTCAATTTTATTGACATTTTCGGCTAATATCGTGGTGAGTTAACTTTGTTGCATGAACAAGGAAGAAAGATTGTATTGGCATGCTATAGCCATTGCAATGCTATAGAATCTGGATGGA
>NW_016938707.1:0-616 GCF_001483705.2 Eufriesea mexicana | reverse complement strand
TATGCATGTATGGATGAATGAATGTATGGATGTATGGACGAATGGGTGAACGATTTTATGGATTTTCGGGTGTATGGATGCCTGGATGAATGTATGGACGTATTGATGTATGTATGTATGTACGGATGGATGAATGGATTAGTGGATGGATGTATGGATGGATAGATGAATGGATCGATGGATGAATGGATGGGTGGATATATGATTACGAACGGAAGGATTTATGGATGTATGGCAGTGTGGATGTATGTACGTATGGATGGATGTATGAATGTATGAATGGGTGGATGTAAATATGTATGGATGTATGGATTGATGGATGTATGGATGGATGGAGGTGCGGGTGGATGGACTTTTGCATGTATGGATGCATGAATGTATGGATGTATGAATGGATGGATGTGTGGATGGATGGATGGATGGATGTATGGATGTATGGATGTCTGCATGTATGGAAGTATGTATGTATGAATGTATGTATGTAAGAATGTATGGATGTATGCATGTATGGATGTATGGATGTCTGGATGTATGGACGTATCGATCTTCGAAATTATGGATGTACGGGTATATGGATGTTCGGATGAATGGATGTATGTATGAATGGATGTACTGA
>NW_016938706.1:0-1244 GCF_001483705.2 Eufriesea mexicana | reverse complement strand
ATGTTACACCGTGCTAAGCTAAGTTTGGTTATGTCACGATTGTTTAAGCTACGAAATGACAGCATTAACTTTTATGCCATACACTGCTATTCGATGGACTGCTGCGCTCCAGTGCGCTCTAATATGTTCTGCTCGTCTCTGGGAAGGCCACCAATTGTGGACGTGCCACGATTGGTCCATCTATGCTACGTTTGGTTTGGTCAGATTAGGTTTCGTTTGACTAGGATGGCCTTGATGTTTGTGCTATACACTGCTATACGGTTTACTTCTGCGCTCTACATTGCTCTACTATACTATGCTCGACTCTCCGATGGCCAGAAATAGCGGTCACGGCACGATAGGATGTGTTATGCTATGTTTGCTCATGTTACGATTGGTTACGTTAGGAGAGGGTAGCTTTGGCCTTAGTGCTATTGCATGCTGTTAGGTCGATTTCTGCGCCACAGAGTACCCTAATGCTTCCAGCTTGGCTCTGGGAAGGCCAGCTATAGTGGCCTCTGCATGTTATGTTGTGTCAGGTTTCGTTTGGTTAGGATGGGTCAGGCTAAGTTTGACCAGGATAGCTTTAACCTATGTGCTGTACACTGTTATTGTGTGGAGCTCTGTGCCATACGATGTTCTAGTATGTCCTGCTTGGACCTGGGAAGCGCAGCAATTTCGTTCTCCGCACGTTAGGTTGGGTTAGTCTATGTTTTGCTGAGCTCGGTTGGCTTGGGTTAGGTTTGGGCTGCTTTGACTTTTCTGATATACACCGCGATTCTATTTGGATTTCTGCGTCTTGCCCCCTACTAGTGTATTCTGCTTGGCCCTGGGGAGGCCAGCAATGGTGGCCGCGGCAGGTTAGTATAAGTTAGGATACGTTTGGTTATGTTAGTATTGGACATGTTAGGAGAAGATACTCTGACTTTAGTGCTATAGTCTGCTATTAGGTGTGCTTCTGCGCCCAGTAGAAATCTAATATCTTCAGCATCGCTCCGGGAAGGCCAGCAATAGTGGTCTCGGAACGTTATGTTTTGCCAGGTTACGTTCGATTGGGTTGGCCTAGGCTATGTTTGGTCATGATAGCTTCAGCTTTTGTGCTGTGCACTGAAATTCTATTGATTTCTGCGCCCTACTCTGCTCTAGTGTGTCCTGCTTTGCTCTGGGGAGGGCAAAAATAGCGGCCTCGACACGATGGGCTAAGTTATGCTGCGTTTGGTTGAGTTCTGTTGTTTCTGGGTTAGGTTTGGGTAGCTCTGACTGTT
>NW_016938705.1:38513-39815 GCF_001483705.2 Eufriesea mexicana | reverse complement strand
CAATGTAACGTTTCCGTTGGACTACATTGTCCAATGAGGATACAAATTCCAAAGCAATTTTAGAATAATCATTGTACATTACGGTTATATCTAGAGATACTTCCAATTGGCAGTGCGGTACTTGTTATATCCACAAATAGAGCGCAGCAGCCGTTGGCTCAATCCGTTCAATTATGATCTAAGTTTTATAACCATTCTGGAATGACAAAATACGGATCCACCGAGCCTCGAGGTATTAAAAATAGACAATGCAGCATTGAATACAGCCATCATCACTGTAGTGTTTTCGTTGGATTACTTTGTTCACTGAGGTCGTAAGCTCCAGAGCAATTGTGTAATAGTCACTTTATATTAAGTTCGTATCTTGAGATGTTTACCATTGACTGTGGGGTAGTTGTTATGTTCAACAATGAAGAACCGCTGCTGTTGGATTATCCTGTTAAATGATGATTTAGATATTATAACAACCCTAGAATGGCAAAACGCATATCCATTGAACCGCCAAATATTAACAATTGTCAGCACAGTACTGAGCACAGCCATCATCACTGTAATGTTTCCGTTGTACTACTTTCCTCACTATCGATATAAATTCCAAAGCAATTCTGTAGTATTTAATTCATGTTACGTTTATATCTTGAGATATTACCAATTGACAGTGCGGTACTTGTTATATCCACCAACATAGCACAGCAGCTGTCGGTTTAGTCTGTTAAATGATCATTTAAGTTCTATTCCATTTCTAAAATGACAAAATGCGGATATGGTGGACCTGCATCTATTAACAATTGTCAACACGGTACTGAGTACATCCATCGTCACTGTAAAGCTGACCTTGGACTACTTTATCACTAATAATATGTATATATTCCAAAGGAATTTTGGAATAATGCATGTATATTGCAGTTTTGGGTTGAGATACAAGCAATTGAGGGTACGGTACCTAATACAAGCACCAACATAGAGTTGTGGCCGCAGGATTAATCCTCTCAATGATGATTCAAGTTCTATAGCAATTCTCGAATGACAAAACACTGATACAGTGTGCCACGAGATTTTAAAAATTGACAACAGAGTACCGAGTGAGTCTATAATCACAGTATTGTTGCCGTCGTAATACCTTCTTCATTTGTGTAGTAAATTATAAAGTGATTCCAGAAGAAGAAATGTATAGTGCGACTATCGCAATTGAAATTTACAGTTGACGGAAGCGGCAAATGGTATATCTAGATTCAGAGCACTTTTGCGTTAGACTGCGCCCTTCACTGGCTGTGTATACACTACAGCCATTCTAGAACGGCA
>NW_016938705.1:29091-33924 GCF_001483705.2 Eufriesea mexicana | reverse complement strand
TAATATATTAACAAGATGCAAATCCCCCGTCCTTCGAATCATTAGCAATTGACAGCACAGTGCCGAGAACAGCCATCACCACAGTAATGCTGTTGTTGGACTACTTTAATCACTGATGATGCAAACTCCAGGGAAATTCTAGCATGACCTATATATGGAACGGTTACGGCTAGTGATATCGACATTAGTCAGTAGTGCACTTAATAGATCTACCAACTGAGCAGCCTTGCCGTTGGATGAGTTCTATCACTGATGATGCATATTATGCAGCAATTTTATAACGAGAAATGCAGATCCATTATCCTTCGTTATATAAACAATGGTAACCACGGTACTGACTACAGCCATCATCACTGCACTGCAGCCGTTCGATTTCTTTGGTCACTGGTAAGGCAAATTGTAAAGCAATTCTGGAATAAACTATGAATATGTTGGTTATTGCAATGGTTAGTTACAATAAACAGTACGGTACTTAGTACATCCACCAACAGGGCACTGCGGCCCCTGTATTAATCTATTCAAATATGATTTTGATTCCATTGCAATTCTAGAATGACGAAAGATAGATTCAATGCCCCTCGACATATTAACAACTAAGAACACGGTAATGAGTAGAGCCACCATCACAGTGCTGTAGCCGTCGAACTGCTTCGTCCACTGGTTGCGTAAATTCCATAGTAATTCTGGAATACTCAACCCATGGTTCGGTTATGGCTTGAGATATTTCCAATCTACAGCAGCGTAATTATTACATACACCAATATTGAGCGGTAGCCGTTGAATTAATCTGCTCAATGATGACTTATATTCCATAACAACTCTAGGGTGTCAAAATGCAGAACCACTGACACTCAGAAAATTAAGGTTTAACAATACAGTACCGAACACAGCCATCATATCTTTGATCTAGGCGGTTGACTACTTTGTTCACTGATCATGTAAATTCTAAAGTAACTCAAGAATAACCCATGTAAATTTTGGTTACGGCTTGTGTTACATACAATTGACAGTACGGTATCCGGTGCGTCTATCAACAGAGCACTGTTGCAGTTGGACGTGTATGTTCACTGATTATGAAAATTCTACAGCAATTCTAGAATGAAGAATGAAGTCTCAATAACCCTCCACGTATTAACAACTGTCAACACAGCTTCCAGTTCTGCCATCATCACAGTATTGTAAACGTTGTATTGCTTTGCTCACTACTAGTGCAAGTCCCAAGGCAATTCTGTAGTAATGAACGTATGTAATGGTTACGACTAGTGATATACGCAATTGACAGTACGGTAAGTAGTGCATCAAACAACAGAGCACTGCAGTCGCACTATCTACCTTTTCAATGATGATTTAGTTTTCAAACCAATAGTAGAGTGACCACAGTCGGATATATATTCCCTCGAGACAATAATATCCGACAACACAGTACTGAGTACAGCCATCACCACTGTACTGCTACCGTTGGTCTACTTTGCTCACATAGGATGTAAATGCTAAACCTATTCCCGAATTATCAATGTGTATAAAGGTTATGGCGTGCAATATTACTAATTGTCGGTGCGGCACATATTCAATCCACATATATAGGACTGCAGCCGTTGATTTAGTCTGCTCAATGATAATTTAGATTCCATTACATTTCTAGAATGACAAAACACAGATACAGTGAGCCATGGGGTATTAAATGTGGGCAACACGGTACTGAGTACAGCCATTACCAATGTAACGTTTCCGTTGGACTACATTGTCCAATGAGGATACAAATTCCAAAGCAATTTTAGAATAATCATTGTACATTACGGTTATATCTAGAGATACTTCCAATTGGCAGTGCGGTACTTGTTATATCCACAAATAGAGCGCAGCAGCCGTTGGCTCAATCCGTTCAATTATGATCTAAGTTTTATAACAATTCTGGAATGACAAAATACGGATCCACCGAGCCTCGAGGTATTAAAAATAGACAATGCTGCATTGAATACAGCCATCATCACTGTAGTGTTTTCGTTGGATTACTTTGTTCACTGAGGTCGTAATCTCCAGAGCAATTGTGTAATAGTCACTTTATATTAAGTTCGTATCTTGAGATATTTACCATTGACTGTGGGGTAGCTGTTATATTCAACAATGAAGCACCGCTGCTGTTGGATTATCCTGTTAAATGATGATTTAGATATTATAACAACCCTAGAATGGCAAAACGCATATTCATTGAACCGCCAAATATTAGCAATTGCCAGCACAGTACTGAGCACAGCCATCATCACTGTAATGATTCCGTTGTACTACTTTCATCACTATCGATATAAATTCCAAAGCAATTCTGTAGTATTTAATTCATATTACGTTTATATCTTGAGATATTACCAATTGACAGTGCGGTACTTGTTATATCCACCAACATAGCACAGCAGCTGTCGGTTTAGTCTGTTAAATGATCATTTAAGTTCTATTCCATTTCTAAAATGACAAAATGCGGATATGGTGGACCTGCATCTATTAACAATTGTCAACACGGTACTGAGTACATCCATCGTCACTGTAAAGCTGACCTTGGACTACTTTATCACTAATAATATGTATATATTCCAAAGGAATTTTGGAATAATGCATGTATATTGCAGTTTTGGGTTGAGATACAAGCAATTGAGGGTACGGTACCTAATACAAGCACCAACATAGAGTTGTGGCCGCAGGATTAATCCTCTCAATGATGATTCAAGTTCTATAGCAATTCTCGAATGACAAAACACTGATACAGTGTGCCACGAGATTTTAAAAATTGACAACAGAGTACCGAGTGAGTCTATAATCACAGTATTGTTGCCGTCGTAATACCTTCTTCATTTGTGTAGTAAATTATAAAGTGATTCCAGAAGAAGAAATGTATAGTGCGACTATCGCAATTGAAATTTACAGTTGACGGAAGCGGCAAATGGTATATCTAGATTCAGAGCACTTTTGCGTTAGACTGCGCCCTTCACTGGCTGTGTATACACTACAGCCATTCTAGAACGGCAGATGAAGCTCGATTATCCATTGTGGTATTAGCAATAGACAAGACACTACTCATTACAGACATCATCACAGTACTGTAGCCGTTGGAGAACTTTGTCCACTGAGAATGTAAATTCCAAGGCAATTCTGGAATGAGCAATGCATATTGCCGTTACGCCTTGATATATTTCCAATTGACAGTACGGTACTAAGTACATCCATCAGCAGAGGACCGCAGTTGCTATGTAAATCTGTTCAATTATGATTTAAATACTGTAGCAATCCTAGAAAGACGAAAATCAGGTCCATTATCCCTCGAGATATTAACAACTGACGACACAGTACTAAAGACTACCATCGCCGCAGCAATTTTGCCGTTGGTACACTTTGCTCGCTGAGGATACACATTCCAAAGCTATTCCGACATACGGAATTTATATTATGCTTGTGGCTTGTGAGATTTCCTATTGATAGTACGGTACCCATTGCATCCTCCAATATAGCAGAGCAGCCGCTGGATTAGCCTCTTCAGTTGTGATTTGAATTCTATTTTAATTGTAGGATTACAAGATACAGTTCCAATGAACCTCGAGGTATTAGCAATCGGCAACTAAGTACTGAGTACAACCATCAACACTGGAATGTTGCCGTTGGGCTGCTATGTTCACTGAGGATGTAAATTCCAAGGCTATTCTGGAATAATCAATGTATATTACGTCTATGCCTTGAGGCAATTCGAATTGTCAGTACGGTACTTAATATATCCTCCAATAACGCACTCTAGTCGTTGGATTAGTCAACTCATTTATGATTTGAATACTATATCAATTCTAGAATGGCAAAATGCAGATCCAGTGAGCCTCGGTAGTTTAAAGATTGACAATACACTACTGAGTACAGCAGTCGCAACTGTAATGTTGCCGATGGAATAACTTTGTCATCTGAAGAAGTAAATTCCAAACTAATTCGGGAACTCTCATTGTATAATACTCTTACGGCTTGCGATGCCTCCAATTGTCAGTACGGTGCTTACTACGTCCACCAATAAAGGACTCTAGCCGCTTGATTAGTATGTTCAATGATGATTTACATTCTACGACATTTCCGCAATGATTAAATGCAGGTCAAATGCAGGCATTCATCACAGTATTGACGCCGCTGGACTTCTTTGCATACTGACGACGTAACTTCAATAGCAATTCTGTAACGATAAATGTATGTTACGGCTATGGCTTGAGATATTTCTTATTGACAATACGGTACCCACTATATATGCCAATATACCACTGCAGTCGAAGGGACAATCCTTTCAATCATGATTGAAATCTTATGACAAATCTAGAATGGCAAAATACATATCCAGTGAACATCCAGATATTGCAAATTTGCAACGCGGTACTAAGTACAGCCATCGCAACTGCAAAATCGGCCTTGGAAAGTTTTGTTCACTGAGGATATAAATTCCGAAGCAATTCCGGAATAATCAATGTGTATTACGGTTACGGCTTGAGACGTTTCCTCTTGACAATGCGTTACATATTATATTCACAAATATAGCAGTGTAGCCGGTGGAACACAGTGTTCAATCATGATTCAAGTTCGGTAACAATTCTAGAATGACAAAAACATAGATCCATTGAGGCTCGCGATATTAAAAGATGACAACATAGCACTGAGCGCAGCCATCATCACTGTAATGATGCCGTTGCTTTACTTTATTCAATGAGGATGTAAACTCCAAAGAAATTCTGGAATTACCAATGTGTATTACGGTTATGGCCTGGGATGTTTCTTATTAACATTACGGTACACATAATATCTACCAATGTACAATAGTTG
>NW_016938705.1:0-28590 GCF_001483705.2 Eufriesea mexicana | reverse complement strand
ATATTAAATCACGTTTTAAATTATATAACACTTCCAGCGTGACAAGATGCATATCCCATGAACCTCCATACTTTAACGATTGACAACACTGTGCTCAGTATAGCCGCCATTACTCTAATGCTGACGTTGGGCTGCTTTGCTCTCTAATAATCTAAGTTACAAGGAAATTCTCGTATAATGCATGTATGCTACTGTTTCGGATTGAGACACTTCCAATTGGCAGTACGGGGACCCATTGTATCCACCAATATGCCATTGTAGTCGTTTTATTATTCAGTTCAATTATGATTTAAGTTCTACAACATTTCTAGAATGACTAACACGAATCCAGTGTGCCTCGCGGTATTAAGGATTGACAATACGGTACTGAGAACAGCCATCATTACTGTAATGTTCCCGTTGGACTATTTTGTTCGCTGTGGATGTAAACTCCATAGAAATTCTGGAATGATCAATGTGCATTACGCCTATTGCTTGAGATACTTCCTATTGACAGCACGGTACCAATTATATCAACCAATATACCACTGTAGTTGATGGATTAGTCTGTTCAATTATGATTTAAATCCTATAACAATGAAAGAATGACAAAATGCTGTTACGGTGGTACTTCAGGTATTACAAATTGGCAACACTGTATCCAGTACAGACATCATAAACCTAATGTCGCCGTTGGACTACTTTGTTCACTGAGGATGTAAATTCGAAAGCATTTCCGGAATAATCAATGTGTATAACGTTTTGTCGCTTCAGATATTTCAAATCTTCAGAACGGTAATCAGAACACCTACCAATATAGCACGGTGGCCGAAGGATTAGAATGTTCAGTGGTAATTTAAATACTGTGAAAAATCTAGATGGAAAAAGTACATATCCAGTGATACTCGCGTCATTAAAAATTGTCAACATATTACTGCGTACAGCCGCCGTCACTGTAACCCTTCCGTTGGAATACTAAGTTACTGAGGATGTAAATTCCAAAGCAACTCTTTGAATAATCAATGCATATTACCGTTATTTCCTCAGATATTTCCAATTGGCTGTGGGGTACGTGTTATATCCATCAATATAGCAACGTAGCCGTTGGATCATTCTGTTCAATCATGATATAAGTTCTATAGCAATCCTAGAAAGACAAAATATAGATCCATTGGGCCTCGCGACATTAAAAATTAACAACACAGTATTGAGCACAGCCATCATCACAGTAATGTTGCCGTTGGATTACTTTGTTCTATGATGATATACATTCCACAGAAATTCTGGAATAATCAATGTCCGTTACAGACGTGGCTTGGGATATTTCCTATTGAGAGTACGGTACTCATTATATCTACCAATATATAAGTGCAGTAGAAGGATTAATCTGCACAATTGTGATTTAATTTCTATAACATTAATAGAATGACAATATACCGATCCGGTGAGCCTCCAGACATTGCAAATTGAAAACACGGTGCTCACTACGACCAACATAACAGTACTGATGCCGTTGGACTACTTCGGCCACCGAGGATGTAAATTCCAATGCAATTCCTGAATAATCAATGTATGTTACGGTTATGGCTTGGGAAATTTTATATTGGCAGTGTGGTACCTATTATATCCACCAATAAAGCACCGTAGTCGTTGGATTAGCCTGATCAATTACGATTAAAATCCTGTAACAATTCTAGTGTGACAAAATGCATATCCAGTGAGACTCGAGGCATTAAAAATTGACAAAACTGTACTGACTACGGCCATATTCACTGCAATGTTTCAGTTGGACTACCTTGTTCACTAAAGATGTAAATTCCAAAGCAATTCTTTGAATAATCAGTGCATATTACGGTTAATCATGGAATATTTCCATTTGACAATGGGGTACGTGTTGTATCCACTAATATAGCAATGTAGCTGTTGGATCATTCTGTTCGTTCATGATTTGAGTTCTATGACAATTCTAGAATGACAAAATATAGATCCATTGAGCCTCGTGACATTGAAAACTGACAAACCAGTACTGAGCACAGCCATTATCACTGTAATGTTGCCGCTGATTTACTTTGTTCAATGTTTATGTACATTGCATAGAAATTCTGGAATAACAAATGTATATTACGATTGTGGCTTGAGATATTTCCTACTGAGATCACGGTACCCAGCATCTACAAATATATCACTGTAGTAGAAGGATTAATATGTACAATTGTGATTTAATTCCTATAACAGTCTTAGAATGACAAAATACCGATTCTGTGAGTCTCAAGGTATTACAAATTGTCAACACAGTACTGAGTACAGCATCACAACTGCAACGTCGCCATTGGACTACTTTGTTTGCTGGAGATGTAAATTCGAAAGCAACTCTGGAGTAATCAACGTATATTACGTTTATGGCTTGAAATGTTTCCAATTGCCAGTTCGGTACCTATTATATCTACAAATATAGCACAGTAGCGATAAGATTAATCTCTTCAATTGTGATTAGATTCCATGACAGGCATAGAATGACGAAATACAGATCCAATGAGACTGGAGATATTATCAATTCGCAGCACAGTAGTGTGTACAGCCTTCATCACAGTATTATCGCCGTTGGCCTTCTTTGCTCACTGACGATATAAATTCCAAAGCACGTCTGTAATGATCAACGTATGTCATGGTTATGGCATGAGATATTTCATATTGATAGTACGGTATACGCTATAATCGGCAATATACCACAGCAGTCGAACGAACAATCTATTCAATTATGATTGAAATCCTATGACAAATCTAGAATGACAAAATGCATATCCAGTGAGCCTCGAGTCATTAAAGATTGGCAACACAGTACTGAGTACAGGCGCCATCACTGCAATGTTGCCGTTGGATTACCTTGTCCACTGAGGATGTAAATTCCATAGCAACTCTGGAATAAACAATGTGAGTGTCGGAAATGTCTGAGGTATTTTCTATTGATAGTGCGGTACCCATTATTTCTACCAATATACCACCGTAGTCGAGAAATAAATATGTTCAATTATGATTTAAATTCTATAACAACCCTAGAATGACATGATTCGGAGCCAGTTGTTCCCCAGATATTAAAAATTTGCAACACGGTACTGAGTACAGCCATCGCCAAGGTAAAGTCTGCATTGGAATACTTTGTTCACTGTGGATGTGAATTCGTATGCAGTTCCGGAATAATCAATGTATATTACGGTTGTGGCCTGAGACATTTCCAGTTGACAATGCGGTGCTTGCTATATCCACGAATATAGCAATGTAGCTGATGGATCATCCTTTTCAATCATGATTTAAGCTCTATAACAACTCTTGAATTATAAAATATGGATCCATTGAGCCTCGCGATATTAAAAATTGACAATATGGTACTGAGCACAGCCATCATCACTGTAACGTTGTCGTTGGCTGACTTTCTTCAATGAGGATGCACATTGCACAGAAATTGTGGAATAATCAATGTATATTACGTTTATGGTGTGAGATATTTAATAATGAGAGTACGGTTCCTACTATATCCACCAATATAGCACCGCAGGCGTTGGATTAATCTGTTCAATTGCGATTTAAATTCTGTAACATTTCTAGTGTGAGAAAATGCATATCCAGTGTGCCTCGAGGCACTAAAAATTGACAACGCGATACTGAGCACAGCCATCATCACTGTAATATCGCCATCGGGCTACTTTGCCCTCTGAGGATGTAAGTTCCAAAGTAATTCTGTAATAATATGTGTATGGACGGTTACATCTTGAGATATTTACAATTGACCACGCGGTACCTGTTACATCCGTCAATACATCACCGCAGCCGCTGGTTTAACCGGGCCAATGATTGTTTAATTCCTATAACAATTCTAGGATGACAAAATACGTGTTCAGTGACCCTCGAGTCATTAAAAATTGACAATACGCTAATGGGTACATCCATCGTCACTGTAACGTTTCCGTTGTACTACTTTGTTCACTGTGGATATAAGTTCCAAAGCAATTCCGGAATAATCAATGTCTATTAAGTTAATGGCTTCAGATAGTTCCTATTTCCAGTACGTTTCCAGTCAAATCTACCAGTAGAGCACTGTATCCGAAGGAATATTCTCTTCAATGGTGATTTAAATTCCATGACATCTCTAGAACGACAAAATACATATACAGCGAGCCTCGAGATATTAAAAATTATCAAAACAAAGCTATGTACAGCCGTCATCACTGTAATGTTCCCGTTGGCACCTTCGTTCACGCAGGAAATAAATTGCAAAGCAATTCTGGCATAATCAATTCATTTTATGGTTATATCTTGAGATATTTCCTATTGGCAGTCCTGTGCCCAGTATATCCACCGATATACGACGGTAGCCTTTGGATTAATCAGTTCAATTATGATCTATATTCTATGAGAACCCTAAAATGACAAAATACCGTTGCGGTGAGACCCCAGATATTACAAATTGACAACAAAGCACTGTGTACATCCATCACAGTTGTAATGTCGCCGCGGTACTACTTTGTTCACTGAGGATGAAAATTCCAAAGCATTTCTGGGATAATCAATGTATACCACGTTTATTGCTCGGGATATTTTCAATTGTCAATACGGTACTTACCAAATCTACCAATATAGCACTGTAGCCGAAGGTTTAATCTGTTCAATGATGATTCAATTTCCAAAACGGCACTAGAATGACAAAATATATATCCAGAGATGTTCGAGACATTACAAATTAGCAAAGCAGTACTGAGTACAGCCATCATCACTGTAATGTTTCTGTTGACACCTTTGTTCATTGAGGATACAAGTTCCATAGCAATTCTGGAATAATCAGTGTACATTACGGACACGACATGAGACATTTCCAATTGACAGTGCGGTACACAACACATCCACCAATATACCACAGTAGTCGAACGATTAATACGATCAATTATGATTTTAATTGTACAACAATCCTAGAATGGCAAAATACGAATGCAGTGAGCCTCCAGATACTGCAAATTGGCAACACAGTATTGAGTGCAGCCATCATAATGGTAATATCGCCGTTGGACTCCTTTGTTCAATAAGGATGTAAATTCCATAGGAAATCAGGAATAATCAACGTACATTACGTTTATGGCTTCAGTTACTTCCAATTGTCAGTACGGTAATTATTAAATCTTCCAATGTAGCACTGTAGTCGGAGAAATACGTGTTCAATTATAGTTCAACTTCTGTAACATTTCTGGATCGATAGGATGCATATCCAGTGAGCCTCGAGGTAATGGAAATTGACAAAACAGTACTGATTACAGCCGTCGTCACTGTAATGTTTCATATGGACTACCTTGTTTACTGAGGATGTAAATTCCAAAGCAGTCCTTTGAATAATCAATATTTATTACGGTTACGTATTTAGATACTTCCAATTGACAGTGCGGTACCAGCTATATCAACCAATATAGCAATGTAGCCGTTGGAGCAATTCGTTCAATCATGATTTAAGTTCTATAGCAATTCTGGAATGACAAAATACACATCCAGTGAGCCTCGAGATATTAAAAATTGGCACACAGTACCGATTACTGCCATCGCCACTGTTATGTTTCGGTAGGAATACTTTTTTCGCTGGGGATGTAAATTCCATTGCAATTCTGGAATAATCAATGTATATTACACTTATGGCTTTAGATATTTCCTATTGACAGTACTCTACCCATTATATCTACAAATATACCACGTAGTCGACGGATTAATCCCTTCAATTATGAAGTAAATTCTATAACAGCAGTTGAACGAGAAAATACGGATTTAGTGAGCCCCGAGGTATTAAAAATTGGCACACAATACTTTGTACTGCCATCATCACAGTAATGTTTCCGTATGACTACCTTTCTTACTGTGAATGTAAATTCCATTGCAATTTGGTATTAAAAATTGGCACACAATACTTTGTACTGCCATCATCACAGTAATGTTTCCGTATGACTGCCTTTCTTACTGTGAATGTAAATTCCATTGCAATTCTGGAATAATCAATGTACATTACGCATATGCCTTGACACATTTCCAATTATCAGGACGGTAATCATTACATCTACCAATACAGCACAGTAGCCAATGGGATAGTCTGTTCAATGGTGATTTAAATTCCATAAAACTCTAAAGTGGCAAAATACATATCCAGTGGGCCTCGAGACATGTAGAATTGCTAACACATTACTACGTGCAGCCATCGTCACTGTAACATCTCCGTTGGAATACTAAGTTGCGAATATCAAAGCAATTCTGGAAATATCGATGTATGTTACGGTTATATCTTGAGATGTTTCCAACTGGCGGTGCGGTACTGGTTACATCCACCAATATACGACTGTAGCCGTTGGATAAATCTGTTCAATTATGATTCCAGTTCTACATTTATAGTATTACAAAACGCAGATCCAGTGATCCTCGAGAAATTAAAGATTGGCAATACAGTACTGAGTAAAGCCGTCCTCACTGTAATGTTTCCGTTGACACCTTTTTCATTGAGGATACATGTTCCATAGCAATTCTGGTATAACCAATATATATTACGGTTGTATATTGAACTATTTCCAATGGGCAGTGCGGCACTTGTTATATCCACCTATATAGCACAGCAGCCGTTGGATCAAAGTGTTGAATTATTATTTAATTCTTATGACAACTTTAGAATGACAAAATGCAGGTCCTGCGAACCTCCAAACATTAATAATTCACAACACAGTACTGAGTACAGCCATCGTTACTGTAATGCTGACGTTGGACAGGTATGCTCACTAATAATCTAAATTCCAAAGCAATTCAGGAATGATCTATGTATATTACGTTAATGGCTTCAGATATTTCCAATTTCCTGCTCGGTACTTGTTAAATCTACAAATATAGCACTGTAGCTGGTGGATTAGTCTGTTCAATGGTGATTCAAATTTTATAACAATTCTAGAGTGATATTATACGGGTCCACTGAGACTCCGGATATTACAAATGGGCAACACAGTACTGAATACAGCCATCATAACTGTAATGTCGCCGTTGGCCTACTTGGTTCACTGAGGACGTATATACCTGAGCAATTCTGGAATATTCAATGTATATTATGGTTATGGTTTGGGATATTTTCTATTGAGGCTACGGTACATATCATGTCCACGAATATAACACAGTCACCGTTAGGTTAACATGTGCACTTATGATTTAAAACTTGTAACAATTCTGGAATGACAAGATACACATCCAGTGTGCCACGAGAAATTAATAATTGACAACACGGCACTCATTACAGCCATAATCGCTCTAATGATTCCGTTTGCTAATTTCCCAACTGAGGATGTCATTTCCGAAGCAAGTCAGGGATAATCAATGTATATTACAGTTATATATTCAGGCATTTCCAATTGACATTGAGGTACTTGCGATATCCGGGAATACACCACAGTAGCCGCTGGTTAAATATGATGAACAATGATTTAAGTCTCATAACAAACCTAGAACGACAAAGTACAAATCTGGTGAGCCTCGAGAAATTAAAAATTGACGACACAATAGAGAGAAAAGCCATCATCACTGGAATGTTGCCGTTGTACTACTTTCGCCGCTGAGGATGAAAATTCCATAGCAATTCTGGAATAGGCAATGTATAATATGGTTATGGCTTGTGATATTTCCAACTGACAGTACGTTACGAATTGTATCTACCAATACACCACAATAGACGAAGGATTAATATGTTCGCTTAAGATGTAAATTCTATAACAGTTCCATAATGACAGTGTACTGATCCATCGGGATTCCATACATTACAAATTGGCAACACAGTACTGAGTAGAGTTATTATCACTGTAATGTCGCCGTTGTGTTACTTTGTTCACTGAGGATGCGAATTCCATTGCAATTCTGGAATAATCAATGTATATTGTGTTATGGATCGAGATATTTCCAATTGGCAGTGCGGCACTTATAGTATCCACCAATATAGCACTGCAGCCGTCAGATTAATCTGCTCAATTACGGTATAGGTTCTATAACATACCTATAATGACAAAACACGGATCTCTTGTGCTTCCAGATATTACAAGTTGGCAACACAACACTGAGTACGGCCATCATGACTGTAACGTTTCCATTGAAATACTTTTTACACTGATGATGCATATTCCGAAGTAACTCCGGAATAATAAATGCACATTACGTTTGTCTTTACAGACATTTCCAATTGTCAGTACGGTGCTTAATGTATCTACCAGCATAGCACAGTAGGCGTTGGATAAATTCGTGCAATGGGGTTTTAATTTCTATAAGAACTCCGGAATGAGCAGATACATATCCAGTGAGCCTCGAGGTATTAAAGATTGATAACACGGAAATTGGTACATCCATCTTCACTCTAATGCTTCCGTTGGAAGACTTTCTTCACTGTGGATGTAAATTCCAAAGCTATTCCGCAACTATCAATGTATATTACGTTTACGGCTCCAGGTATTTCCAACTTTCTGTTCGGTGCTTATTAAATCTGCATATACAGCACTGTTGCCGCAGGATTAATCTGTCCAACAATGATATAAGTTTGATAACACTTCTATAATGACAAAATACAGATCCAGCGTGCCACGAGGATTTAAAAATTGACAACAGAGTACTGAGTACAACCATCAGCAATGTAATATTACCGTTGGATTACTCTGTTCACTGAGGATGTAGGTTCCATAGCAATTTTGAAATAATCGATGCATGCTACGGTTAGGGCTTCAGACATTTCTCTTTGACAGTACGGTACTAACTATATCCACCAATAAAGGACAGTAATCGAGGGACTAATCTGTTCAATTATGACTTAAATACTATAACAATTCTAGAATGACGAAATACTAAGCCAGTGAACCTCCAGACATTACAAATTTGCAATACATAAATGAGTACAACCTTTATAACCGTAATGTTTACGCTGGTGACTTTTGTTCACTGAGGATGTAATTTACAAAGAAATTCTGAAATTATCAATGTGTTTTATGTTTATGGCGCGGGACATTTCCTATTGACTGTACGGTACACATTATATCCACCAATATACCATATTAGATGAAGGATTAATCTGTTCAATTATGATTTAAGTGCTATAACAATTCTAGAATGACAAAATACGGATAAATTGCACCTCGAGATATTACATGTTGACAGCACAGTACTGAGTACGGCCCTCATAACTGTAATGTCCGGAATAATCAATGTATATTACGCTTACGGCTTCCGCAATTTCCAATTTAATGTTCGGTGCCTATTAAATCTACAAATATAGCTCTCTTGCCGGTGGATTTTTCTGTTCAATGGTGATTTAAATATTATGACAACTCTAATATGACAAAATACATATCCAGTGAGCCTCGAGACATTAAAAATTGGCAGCACAGCACTGTGTACATCCATCATCTCTGTGTGGTTGCCGTTGGATTGCTTTGTACACGGAGGATGAAAATTCCATAGCAATTCTAGATTAATCGATGTATATAGCCGTGATGGATTGAGATATTTTCTATTGAGAGCACGGTACTTATTATATCCACGAATGTAGCACTGTAGCCGTTGGATTATCATGTTCAATTGTAATTTAAGTTCAGTAACGACTATAGAATTACAAAATACAGATCCAGTGAGCCTCCAGAAATTACAAATTAGCAACACAGTACTAAATATAGCCATAATCACTGCAATATTTTCATTGAACTACTATATTTACTGGGCATGTGATTTCGGTAACAATTCTGAAATAGTCAATATATATAACGGTCATATCTTGAGATTTCTCCAATTGACAGTGCGGTACCTGTTATATCCACCAATATTGCACTGCAGCCGCTGGAATAATCTGTTCAGTTGTGATTTAGGTCATATAACATTTCTAGAATGACAAAGTAGACATCCAGTGAGCCTCGGGATGTTAAAAATTGACAAGATAGTGCTGAGAACGACCATCATCACTGTAACGTTGCCGTTGGGTTGCTTTCTTCGCTGAGGATGTAGATTCCAGAGCATTTCTGGAATAAACAATGTGTTACGGTTATATCTTGAGATACTACCAATTGACGGTGCGGTACATGCTATATCCACCAATATAACACTGTAGCAGTTGAACTAATCTGTTGAGTGGTGATCTGTTCAAATGACAACTCTGGAATGACAAAATACATATCCAGCGCTCATTGAGAAATTAAAAATTGGCACACAGTACTGGGTTCAGACATCATCACTGTATTGTCTCCGTTGGACTACATTGTTCACTGAGGATGTAAGTTCCATAGGAATTCAGGATTAATCAATTCGCGTTACGGTTATAGCTCGAGATATTTCCAAATGGCAGTGCCGTACTTGTTATACTCACCAAAATAGCACAGCAGCCGTTGGTTTAATAGGATCAATGGTTATTTGTGTTGTATGAAAATTACAGAATGACGAAATGCAGGTCCTGTGAACCTTCAAACATTAACAATTGACAACACAGTGCTGAGTACAGCCATCGTTAGTGTAATGCTAACGTTGGACTATCTTGTTCACTAATAATATAAGTTCTAAGGCAACTCTGCAATAATGAATGTATGCCAATGCTTTGGTTTGAGGCATTTCCTGTTGACAGTATGGTACTCATCATGTCCACAAATATACCACGGTAGTCACCGAATTAATCATTTGTATTATGATTTATATTCTATGGCAATTCTTGAACGACAAAATACGGATTCACTGTGCCTCCACATATTACAAATTGGCAACACAGTACTCAGTACGAATGTCATTACTGTAATGCCGCCGTTGGAATACTTTGTCCACTGAGGACGTAAATTCCTAAATATTTCTGGAATAACCAATGTATATTACGTTTGCGGCTGGAGATATTTCCATTATCAGTACGATACTTGGTGTATCGACCAACATAGCACTGTAACCGCTGGAATTATCAGTTCTGTTATGATTTATGCTCTACAACAATTCCAGAATGGCAAAATACAAATCCAGTTATCCTCAGTGCATTGTGATTGCAGTACAGTAATGAGTACAGCTATTGTCACTGAAATGTTTCCGTTTTACTGCTTAGTACACTGAAGATATAAATTCCACACCAATTCTGGAATAATCAATGTATATTACGGTTGTATCTCGAGGTATTTCCAATTGTCAGTACGGTATTTACTATATACTCCCATAGAGCACTGTAACCTTTGGAATAAGGTATTCAATAATGGTTTAAGTTCCATAACGATTCTGGAATGACAAAATAGGTGTCCAATGCGCCTCGAGGTATTAAAGATAGACAATACAGTACAAAGTCCAGCCATCGTCACTGAAACGTTTCTGTTGGACTACTTTGTTCAATGAGGATGTAAATACAAAAGCAATTTTGGAATAACCAAGGTATATTACGGTTATGGCTTGAGATACTTCCCATTGATATTACGGTACGTACGTCCACCAAAATAGCAATGTAACTGTTGGAATAACCTGTTCGTTTACGATATAATTACTATAACGGTCTTCAATGACAAAATACTGGTCCAGATATTTTCGTGACACTAAAGATTGACAATAGAGTACTGGGTCCTGCCATCGTCAGTGTAACGTTTCCACTGGACTACTTTGTTCAGTGAGGATGTAAATTCCAGAGTATCTCCGGAATAACCAATGTATATTGCGGTTATATATCGAGGCATCTACAACTGACAGTGCGGTACTTGTTGTACCCACCACTATAGCGCTGCAGCCATTGGATTCATCTGTTCAATTATGATTTAAGATCAATGACAATCCTAGAATGGCAAAATACAGATCCAATGAGCCTCGTGGCATTAAAGTTTGAAAATAGAGGACTGAGTCCAGCCATCGCCACCGTAACGTTTCCGTTGGGCTACTTTGTTCAATGAAGATGTATATTCCAACGCATTTCTGGAATAATAATCGTATATTGCGGTCACGGGTTGACATATTTCCAATTGACAGTGCGGTACATGCTATACCCACCAATATAACACTGTAGCAGCCGGACTAATCTGTTCAGTGGTGATCTAATTAAATGACAACTCTAGAATGACAAAATACATAAGCAGTGGACGTCGAGATATTAAAAATTGGCACTCAGCACTGAGTGCAGCCAGCGTCACTGTGATGTTTCCGTTCGACTAGCCTGATCATTGAACATTTACATTCCAAAGCAATTCTGTAATGATCAATGTATATTAGGTTTATATCCAGAAATATTTCCAACTGGTACAGCGGTACATGTTATATCCACCTATATGTCACGGCAGCGGTTCGTTCAATTTGTTAAACGATGATTTGAGCCTTATAACAACACTGGAATGACAAAATGCAGGTCCATAGGACCTCCAAATATTAACAGTTTACAACACAGTACTGAGTACAGCCAACATTACTGTAATGCTCGCGCTGGACTACTTTGCTCACCAGTAACCTAAATTCCAAAGCAATTCTGGAATAATCAATGTATATTACGTTTATGGCTTGAGATACTTCCAATTATCAGTTCGGTACTTATTAATTCTACCAATATAGCACTATAGGCGTTGGATTAATCTGTTAAATTATGATTTAAATTCAGGCACATTTCTAGAATGGCAAAATGCATATCCAGTGAGCCTCGAGGAATTAAATTTGACAAAACTACACCCACAACAGCCGTAATCACTGTAACGCTGCAGCTGGGCTACGTTGTTCACTGAGGATGTAAATTCTAAATCTATTCTGCAATAACCAATGCATATTACTGTTATGTCTTGAGATATTTCCTATTAAGTGTACGGTCATAATTATATCCTCCAATATACCACGGTAGTCGTTGGACTACTCAGTTCAATAAGGACCTAAATCCTATAACGACTCTAGGATGATAAAATACCGATCCACTGACACTCCAGACATTACAAATTGACAACGCCGCCCTGAGTACAGCCATGACAACTGTAATGTAGCCGTTGGAATACTTTGTTCACTGATCACGTAAATTCCGAATCATTTCTAGAATAGTCATTATATATTACGGCTGTATCTTCAGATATTTCCAATTGCGAGTACAGTCCTATCTATATCCTCCAATATACCACGGCAGTCATTGGATTAATCAGTTCAATTATGATCTAAGGTCCATAAAAATTCTAGAATGACAAAATACCGATCCAGTGAGCCTCCAGATGTTTCAAATTGACGACGCTGTACTGAGTACTGCTATCACAATGCCGTAGGACTACTTTGTTCACTGAGGATGTAAATTCAAGGCATTTCTGTAATAAACATTGTATATTACGTTCATCGTTTGTGATATTTCATATTCATAGTACGTTTCTTATTATATCCACCAATATGGCATCGTAGGCGTTGGATTATCCTGTTTAATTACGATTTATACTCTGTAATATTTCTAGTGTGACAAAATGCAGATACAGTGAGCCTCGAGTCATTAAAAATTGACAACACAGTACCTAGTGCAGCCGCCACAACTGTAATGTTTCCGTTGGAATACTTTGTTCACTGGGGATGTAAATTCCAATGCAACTCTGGAATTATCAATGTATTTTACGTTTACGGCTTGAGAAATTTCCAATCGTCAGTTCGGTACTTATTAAATCTACCAATATAGCGCCGCATCTGTTGGATAAACCTGTTCAATTACGGTTTATGTCCTACAATATCTCTAGATTGACAAAATAGGGATCCAGTGAGCCTAGAAGTGTTAAAGAATGACTATACAGTACTGAGTAAGGCCATAATCACTGTAATGTTTCCGCTGAACTACCTTGTTCACTGAGGATGTAAATTCCATAGCAATTCTGGAATAATCAATGTATATTACGGTCACGACCTGAGATACTTCCTATTGACTGCGCGGAACACATTCCATCTACCAATATACATCTGTAGTCGATGCATCAATTTGTTCAACTATGATTTAAATCCTATAGTAATTCAAGAATGACGAAATATGGATCCAGTGACCCTCCAGATACTAGAAATCGGCAACACGGTACTGTGTATTCGCATCATAAAGGTAATATCACCGTTGGACTACTTTGACAACTGAGGAGGTATATTCCAAAGCAATTCCGGAATAATCAATGTATATTATGTTTATGGCTCCCGATATTTCAAATTGTCGGTGCATTACTTTTTGAATATTAGAATAAAGCACTGTAGCCGATTGTTTATTCTGTTCAATGAGGATTTAAATTATGCAACACTTCCATAATGACAAAATACATACCCACTGATCCTCGAGATATTAAAAATTAGCAGTACACTACTGAGTACAGCAATCATCACTCTAATATTTCCGTTGGACAACTTTGTTCACTGAGGATGTAAATTCCATTGCAATTGTGGAATAATCAATGTATATTACGGTAATGGCTTGTGACCTTTCTTATTGACAGTACGGTACTCAATATATCAACCAATGTAACGCTGTAGCCATTGGATTTGCCCGTTCAATTATGATTAAAATTCTGTAATAATTCTAGGATGACAAAGAACACATCCAGTGAGCCTCGAGGTATTAAAAATTGAAAACACTCTCCTGACGACTGCCATAATCACTGTAATGTTTCTGTTGGACTTTTATGCTCAGAGATGATGTAAATTCCGAAGCAATTCTGGAATAGTCAATCTATATTAGAGTTGTATCTTGAGATATTTCGTACTGACGGGGCGGTAATCGTTATATCCACAAATATAGCACTGTAGCCGTTGGACTAATCCGGTCAATTATGATTTAAGGTCTACCACTACACTACAAAGTCAAAATACAGATCCAGCGTGCCTCCGGATATAGCAAATTGTCAACACAGAGCTGAGTACAGCCATCATAACTGTAATTTCGCCGTTGAACTACATTGCTCAAAGAGGAAGTAAAGTCGAGAGCAATTCAGGAATAAGCAATGTGCACTACGTACTTGTCTTCTGATATTTCCAGTCGTGTGTACGGTACCTATCAAGTCTACCAGTATAGCACAATTGCCGATGGATTAATCTGTTCAATCATGGCTTAAATTCCATAGCAACTCTAGAATGATATGGAACATATCCAGTGAGCATCGAGATATCACAAATTGGTGAAACAGTATTGAGTACAGCCGTCGTCACTATAATTTTTCCGTTTGACAACCTTGTTCACTCAATATGCAAATTCCAAAGCACCTCTGGAACAGTCTATGTATATTACGGTTATTGCCTGTGAAATTTCCTACTGACAGTACGGTACCCACTATATCCACAAATATAGCACCGTAGCCGTTGGATTAATCTGTTTAATTATGACTTAAATACTGTATCATATCCACAGTGACAAAGTACAGGTCGTGTGAGACACGAGGTGTTAAGAATTGACAAAACCGTACTGATTACCGGCATAATATCTGCAATTTTTCAGTTGGAATACTTTGTTCACTGAGCATGTAGTTTCCAATGTAACTCATTGCACAATCAATGTATATTACGGTTATATCTTGGGATATATCCAATTGACAGAGCGGTACACGTTGCATTCACCAATATAGAGATCTAGCCGTTGGATTAGTATGCTCAATTATGATTGAAGTCCTATAGTAGTGCTAGAATGATAAAATACAGATCCAGTGAGCCTCGAGATATTGAAGGTTCGCAATACATTACTGAGTACAGAAATCACCACACAAATGTTTCCCTTGGGCTTCTTCGTTCACAGGGATGTAATTTCGGAAGCAATTCTGGAATAATCAACGCATATTACTGTTATATTTTGAGATATTTCCAACTGACAGTGCGGTACCTGTTATATCCACCAATATAGCACTGTAGCCGTTGGATATATGTATTCAGTTATAATTTAACTTCTGTAACAGTTCTAGAATGGCAAAATGCAGATCCAGTGAGCCTCGAGGTACTAAAAACTGGTAACACAGTACAGAGTACAGCCGTCATCACTGAATTGTTTCCGTTGTAACACTTTGTCCACTGAGGGTGTAAACGACAAAGCAAATCTGAAATAATCAAAGTACATTACGGTTATACCTTGTGATATTTCCAAATTACAGTGCGGTACTTGTTTCATCCACCAATATATCACTGTAACCGTTGGATTAGTCTGTTTGATTATGATTTCGGTACCCTAACAGTTCTAGAATGACAAAATACAGATCAGGCGATCCTCGAGAAATTAAAAATTGGTAACACGGTACTGAGTACGGCCATCATCACTGTAACGTTGTTGTTGGATTACTTTATCCACTGAGGATGTGGGTTCTATAGCAGCACTGGAATAATCAATGTATATTACGCTTATGTCTTGAGATACTTCCGATTGTCAGTGCGGTACATGTTACATCCTCCAATATAGCACTGTAGCCGTTGGATTAATCTGCTCAAATTATGGTCCAATTCCTCTAACAATGCAAGAACGACTATATGCAGATCCACTGAGCCTCGAGATATTAGAAATTGACAACACAGTACTGTGTACAGCAGTAATCTCTGTAACGTTTCCGTTGGAATACTTTGTTCAATGAGGATGTAGATTCCAAAGCAATTCTGGAATAATCAATTTAAATTACGGTTGTATCTTGAGAAATTTCCAATTGAGGGTGCGGTATATTTTATATCCGCAAATATAGTACCCTAGCCGTTGGATTATTCTGTTCAATTATGATTTAACTTCTATTGAAGTACCCGAATGGCAATATACTGATCCAGTAAGCCTCGAGACTTTAAAAATTGGCAACACATTACTAAGTACAGCCACTCACAGCAGTGTTGACGTTGGACTCCTTTGTTCACTGAGGTTGTAAATTCCTTAGCAATTCTGGAATAGACAATGCATATTACGCTGGTGGTTTGAGGTATTGCCTGTTGTCAATACGGTGTCCATTATATCTACCAATATACCACCGTATTCGAAGGATTAATCCGCTCGATTTTGATTGATATTATATAGCAATTCTAGAATGATAGAGTACGGATCCTTGGAGCCTCCACGTATTACAAATTGGCAGCACAGCACCGAGTAGAGCCATCATGAACTTAATGTAGCCCATGTACAACTTTTTACGCTGAGGATGTAAATTTCGAGGCAGTGCTGGAAATATCGGTGTTTATTACAGTTATATTTTGAGATATTTCCAGTTGATAGTGCGGCACCTGTTATATCCAACAATATACCACTGTAGACGTGGGATTAATCCGATCAATTGTGATTTATATTCTATAACAGCTCTAGAACGACGAAGCATAATTCCAGTGAGCTTCGAGATACTAACGGTTGACGACAGAGTATTGAACACAATGCCATCGTCACTGTAATGTTTCCGCTGCACTACTTTGTCCACTGAGGATGTAAATTTCACAGCAATTCTGGAATAATCAATGTATATTACGCTTATGGCTTGGGACGTTTTCCATTGACAGTACGGTACGTATTATATCAATGAATATACAGCTTTAGTTGAAGGATTAATCTGTTCAATTATGATTTAAGTTCTATTACCATTCTAGAATGACAAAATAAGTATCCACTGAGCCTCCAGATATTACTAATTGACAACACAGTACAGAGCACACCCATCAAAAGTTTAATAACGCCGTTGGTATACTTTGCCCACTGAAGATGCATATTAATAGCAATTCCGGAATAATCAACTTATATTACGTTTATGGCTTCAGATATTTCCAATTGTAAGTACGGAACTTATAAAATCTACCAGTATAGCACCCTAGCCGATGGATTCGCCTGTTCAATGGTGATTCAAATCCTATAACAAATCTAGAATGACAAAATATATATCCAGTTATCCTCGTGACGTTAAAAATTGGCAACATAGTACTGAGTAAAGCTATCATCACAGTAATGTTTCCGTTCGACTTCTTTGTTCACAAAGTGTGTAAATGACAAGACAATACTGGAATTATCACTGTATATTTCGGTTATAACTTGAGACGTTACCAAATGACAGTGCGGCACATGTTATATCCCCCAATATAGCACTCTAGCCGTTGGATTAATCTGTTCAATTATGATTTAAGTCCCTTAACAATTCTAGAATGACAAAATACAGATCCAGTGATCCTCGGGACATTAAAAATTGTCAACACGGTACTGAGTACGGCCATCATCACTGTAATGCTGCCGCTGGACAACTTTGTACGCTGAGGATGTAAATTCCATTTCAATTCTGAAATAGTCAATGTACGTTACGGTTATGGCCTGAGACGTTTCCTATTGACAGTATTGTACCCATTATATCTACCAATATGCGACTGTTCACGAATAATTAATCTGCTTGACTTTGAATGGAATTCTATAACGATTCTAGAATGAAAGAACACGCATCCAGGCAGCCTCCGCAAATTACAAATTGGCAACACAGTACCCAGTAGAGCCATCATGACTGTAATGTCGCCGTTGGGATGCTTTGTGCACAGTGGATGTAAATTCCAAAGCAATTTTCGAATAATCAATGTATAATACGGTTATGGCTTGAGGTACTTCCTATTGCGAGTACCGTGCCAATTATATCCACCAATATAACACTGTAGCCTTTGGATTAACCTGCTCAATTATGATTCCAATTCTGTTACAATTATAGAATGACAAGGTACACTTCTCACGTGCCACGACATATTCAAAACTGACAACACAGTACTGATTACAGCCATCATCACTGCAATGTTTTCGTTGGAATACTTTGTTCACTCGGGATGTGAATACCGAAGCAATTCTGGAAATATCAATGTGTATTACGGTTATATCTTGAGGCATTTTATATTGACAGGGCGGTTCACGTTATATCCGGCAATAAAGCACTGTAGCCGATGGAATAATATGTACAATTATGATTTTGGTTCAGTAACTATTCTGAAATGGCAAAATACAGATCATGTGAGCTTCCAGATGTTCAAAATAGGCGACACAATACCGAGTACAGCCATCATCACTCAAGTGTTGCCGTTGGATTACCTTGTTCACTGAGGATGCCAATTCTTTGGAATTCTGTATACGGATATGGCTCGAGATATTTCCTATTGACTGTACGGTACCCATTATATCTGCCAATACACCACAATAGATGAACGAATAATCTGCTCATATATGATTTAAATTCTATAACAATATCATGACAAAATACGTATCCAGTGAGCCTCCAGATATTACAAATTGGCAACACTGTACTGAGCACGGTTCTCATAACTGTAATGTCGCCGTTGAAATACTTTGTCCACTGAGGATGAAAATTCCGAAGCAATTCCGGAATAATCAATATATATTACGCCATATCTTGAGATATTTCCAACTGAGGTAGCGGTAACTGTAATATAGCATTGTAGCCGTTGGATAAATCGCTTCAACTAAGATTTAAGTTTTGTAACAAATCTAGAAGAACAAAATACACATCCAGTGTGCCCCGCGATATTAGAATTTGACATCACAGTACTGATTACAGACGTATTCACTGTAATGTATCAGTTGAACTACTTTGGTCACTGAGTATGTAACTTCCGAAGCAACTATTTGAGTAATCAATGTATATTACGCTGATGTTTTAAGTTATTTCCAATTGGAAGTGCGGTACATGCTACATCCACCAACATAACAACGTAGCCGTTGGATTAGACTGTGCAATTATGGTTTAATCTCTATAACAGTTCTAGAATTACAAAGAGCTGATCCATTGCGCCTCGAGACATTAAAAATTGACAACACGGTACTCAGTATACCTATCACCACTGTGACGTTGCCGTTGTATAACTTTGCCCGCTGATAATGAAAAGTCCATAGCAGTTCTGGAATAATCAATGTATATTACGGTTAAGGCTTTATGTATTTCCTATTGTCAGTACGGTACTTATTATATCCATCCGTGTAGCACTGTATCCTTTGGATTATCATGTTCAATTATGGTTTAATTTACGTAACATCTGTAGAATGACAAAATACGCATCCAGTGAGCCTCGTGACATTAAAAATTGGCAACAAAGTACTGATTACAGCCATACTCATTGTAATATTTCAGTTGGAGCACTTTGTTCAATGAGAATGTAGTTTCCGAAACAATTCTTTGAATAATCATTGTATATTATGGTTATATCTTCAGGTATTTCGAACTGACAGTGCGGTACTTGCTACATCCACCAATATACCACAGTTTCCGCCGGATCAATTTGTCCAGTTATGATTTAAGTTCTGTAACAATGCTAGAATGACAAAATACAGATCCAGTGATAGTCGCGACATTAAAATTTGAGAGCACAGTACTGAGTACAGCCACCACCACCGTATTATTGACGTTGGAATGCTTTGTTCACTGAGGATGTAAAATCAACTGCAATTTTGGAGCAAACAATGCATATTACGTCTTTGGATTGTGATAATTCCTGTTGACAGTACGGTATTCATTATGTCTAACAATATACCACTGTTGTCGAAGGATTAATATGTTCAATTATTATTTAAAGCCTATAACAATTCTGGAATTAAAAAATACGTATCCATTGAGCCTCCAGATATTACAAATTGGCAACAGAGTACTGAGAATAGCAATCATAACTGAATTGTCGCCGTTGGACTACTTTGTGTGCTGAAGATATAAATTCCAAAGCAACTCTGGAATAATCAATGTATATTACGGTTGTATCTTAAGATATCTCAAATTGACAATGCGGTACTTGCTATATCGACCAATATACCACTGTAGTCGTTGCATTAGCCTGTTCAATTATGATTAAAGTTCTGTAACAACTCTAGAACCACAAAATACAGATCCAGCGATCCTCGAGAAAATAAAAATTGGCAACACTGTACTGAATACAGCCGTCATGTCTGTAATGCTTCCGTTGGATTGCATTGCTGACTGAGGATGTATGTTCCACAGCAATTCTGGAATAATCAATATGTGTTACGTTTATATCTTTGGATATTTCCAATTGACAAGGCGGTACTTGCAACATCCACCAATACAGCTCTGTTGCCGTTGGACAAGTCTGTCCAAATTAGACTTAAGCTCCAGAACATTTCTAGAATGACAAAATACTTATCCAGTGACCCTCGAGACATCAAAAATTGGCAGCACAGCACAGAGTACAGCCATCATCGCTGTAATGTTGCCGTTGGAATACCTCGCCCACTGAGGATGTAAGTTCCACAGCAGTAGTGGAATGATCAATGTATATTACGATTATGTCTAGAGACATTTCCTATTGACAGTATGGTACCCTCTATATCTGCCTATATAGCGCTGCATTCGAAGGATTAATCTGTTCAATTATGTTTTAAATTTTATAACAATCCTAGAACAACAAAATACGGGCCATAGTGTCTCCAGGTATTACAAATTGGCGACACTGTACTCAGTAGAGCCCTTACAGCTGTAATGTCGCCGTTGGAATGCTTTGTTCATTGAGGATGTAAATTCAAAGGCAACTCCGTTATAATCAATGTATATTAGGCTATATCTGGAGATATTTCAAACTGGCGGTGCGGTACTTGTAATATCCATCTATACAGCAGTGCAGCCGTTCGATTAATGTGTTCAGTTACGATTGAAGTCTTATAACAACTCTAGAATGACAAAATACATGTCCTATGTGCCTCGAGACAATAAGAATTGACAACATGGTACTGAGTACGGCCATCATCACTGTAATGTTGCCGTTGGAAAACTTTGTTCACTGAGGGTGTAAATTCCAAAGCAATTCCGGAATAATCATGGTATATTTGGTTTCATCTTCGGATATTTCCAATTGACGGTGCGGTACCTGACGTATCCATCAGCATAGCACTGTAGCCAGTGGATTGATCTTTTCAATGGCTATATATGTTCTATGACATCTCTAGAATGTCATAATACGGACCCAGTGACCCTCGAGTTATTAAAAATTGACAACACAGTACTGAATACAGCCATGATCAATGTAGTGTCTCCGTTGGACCACTTTGTTCACCGAGGATGCAAATTCCAAGGCAGTTCTGGAATAATCAACGTATATTACGGTTACATCTTGAGATATTTCCAATTGACAGTGCGGCACATGAAATATCCACCAATATAGCACTGTAGCCGTTGGATTATTCTGCCCAATTATGATTTATGTACTATAACAGTTCTAGAGTGACAAAATACTTATCCAGTGACCCTCGAGAAATTAAAAATTGACAGCACAGCACAGAGTATAGCCATCATCGCTGTAACGCCGCCGTTGGAATACCTTGTCCACTGAGGATGTAAATTCGAAAGCAGTTCCGGAGTAATCAATGCGCTTTGCGTTTATGGCTTAACGTATTCCCAATTGTCAGTGCGGTGCTGACTAAAACTACCAATATAGCACCCTAGTCGAAGGATTAGCCTTTTCAATGGTGATTGAAATTCCATAACAGCTCTAGAATGACAAAATACAGTTCCGGTGGGCGTCGAGGTATTAAGGATTGACAATACGGTACAGATTACTGCAATCGTCACTGCAATGCTTCCGTTGGACTACTTTCGTCGCTGATGATATAATTCCACTGCAATTCTGGAATAATCAATGTATGTTACATTTATGACATGAGGCACTTCATATTGACCGTGCGGTACTCATTGTATCCACCAATGTAGCACTATAGCCGTCGGATTAATATGTTCAATTATAATTTTAATGTTGTAGTAACTCCAGAATGGCAAAATAGGGATCCAGTCTGCCTCGAGACGTTAAAAATTTACGGCACTGAGCTTATTACAGCCATAATCGCTGTAATGTCCCCGTTCGTCTAGATTGTCCACTGAGGTTGTAGATTTCAATGCAATTCTGGAATAATCAATTTGTATCAGTTTATATCACGAGATATTTCCAAATGAGGGCGCGGAACTTGTAACATCCACTAATAAAGCACCGTAACCGTCGGATTAATCTGTCGAATTGCGGTTTAGGTTTCATATCAATTCTGGAATGGCAAAATACAAATCCAGTCCGCCTCGATGCATTAAGAATAGACAACAATGTTCTGAGTACAGCCACCATCACTGTAACGTTTACGTTGGGTTACTTTCGTCAGTGTGGATGTAAATTGCGTAGCAATTCTGGAATGATTTATGCATATCACTGTTATGTCTTGAGATATTTCCTATTGTCAGTACGTTACTTATTATATCCACCAATGCAGCACTACAGCCGTTGGATTAATCTGTTCAATTATAATCTAAGTTGTGTAACAAATCTAGAATGACAAAATACTGTTCCAGTGAGCCTGGAAGTATTAAAGGTTGAAAATACGGTATTGAGTACAGGCATCGTCACAGTAATGTTTCCGTTGGACTACTTTGTCCGCTGATGATGTGAATTCCACAGCGAATCAGGAATAATCAACGTATATTGCGGTTATGTCATGAGATATTCCTTACTGACAGTACGGTACTTGTTATGTCCACCAATATAGCTCTCTAGCCGTTAGATTAATCTGTTCATCTGTGATTTACGTTCTATAACAATTCTGGATTGTTAACATGAAGATCCAGTGAGCCTCCAGATATTACAAATTTGCAACACAATACTGAGTACGTCAATCATAACTATAACGTCTCCGTTGAATTGCTTTGATCAGTGAGAGTGTAAATTCCGATGCATTTCCGGAATAATCAATGTATATTACGCTTATGGCTTCAGCTGATTTCAATTTTCTGTACGATACTTGTTTAGTCTATCAATATAGCACCCTAGCCGACGTATTAGGCTGTTCAATGGTGGCTGACATTCTGTAACGTCTATAGAATGACAAAATATATATCCAGGTTTCCTCGAGATATTTTAAATTGACAACACAGTACTGAGTGCAGCCATCACCACTGTATTTTTACCGTTGGATTAATTTGTTCACTAAGAATGTAAATCCCAAGGCAATTCCAGAATCATCGACGCATGGTACGGTTATGGCAGGAGGTATTTACAACTTCCAGTAGGCAAGTTGTTGCGTTCACCTGCACTGGACTGTAGCAGCTGGATTACACAGTTAAGTAACGATTTAGATCTTATAGCATTTACGGAATGACAAAAGGCAGATTCATTGTCCCTGAAGATATTATCAGTTAACAACACAGTCCTGAGTGAAGCCATCATCACATAACTATGGCCACTGGAATAATTTGTTCATTGGTCATTTGAGTTGCAATGTAATTGCAAAATAACCGATGCTTACTACGGTTATGGCTAGTAATAGATACAATTTGCAATGCGTTGCTCGGTACATCTACAATGAGAGCACTGTTGCCGTTGATTTAACCTGTTCACGGTCGACATATGCTCTACAGCAATGCTAGAATGAAAAATGCTGGCCCATTATAACTCCACGTACTTGCAATTGACATTACGGTACAGTGTACAGTTATCACCAGAGTACAGTAGCAGTTGGATGGACTTGCTCATTGGTACAGCTTGCATTCCACAGCAATTACAGAACGATCAATGTAGGGTACGATTATCGCTATAGCTATTTGAAACATGTGACGATATCTAGTGCACCCACCAGCAAATCACTGTAGCAGTTGGAGTACCCTGTTCAATGATGATCTTAGCTTTATGGCATATATAGAATGACAAATGACAGACCCGTTATCCCTCCAGATGTTAGCAATTAACAATACGGCACTGTGTGCAGCCATAATCACATCAGCGTAGCAGCTGCAGTTCTTTCGATCGCTGCTGACGTAAATTCCAAGCAATTCTAGAATATGAAATCTATAGTATGGCTATGAATGGAGAAATTTACAATTGGCGGAGCGGTACGAATTACATACACCAGCGAATCACACCAGCCGTTGGATTAGTCTGTTCGCTGATGACCTATATTCTACAGCAATCCTAGAGTGAAGTAGGAGAGAACCATTTTCTCTGTAGCTCTGGAGGAACCAATGCAAGCATCAGGTATGGATAGATTTATTAACAATTGACAGCAGGGTAGCTGGAACATCCACTAACATAGTACTACAGCAGTTGGAATAACCTTATAAGAGATAATAAAGATTCTATGGGAATTCTGGAATGACAAAGGACAGATCCGTTGGAGCTCGATCTATTGACAATTGACAACACACTACAGAGGACAGCAATTTTCACAAGACTTCATACATTGTGTTACTTTGTTCCCTAATGACGAAAACACTATAGCCATTCTAGAATGACGAAACCCAAATCCATTATCCCGCTTCATATTAACAGTAGACAACACAGTACTGAGTGCAGCTAACATAACAGTGCTGTGGACGCTGAATCACTAGTCCCCTGATGATGTAAATTCTTCAGCAATTCCAGTATTTTCAATGTATAGCACGGTTAATGCTAGGGATACTTAAAATTGCCAGTAACGTGCTTATACATCAATCAACAGTGCACTGTAGCCGTTGGATTTATCTGTACTATGGTAATATGGATCCTATTGCAAATCTATGACGACAAATGTCTGACCCATTATCGCTTGTGACATTAACTGCTTAGAACACTGCACTGAGTACAGCAATCTTAAGTGTACAGTAGCCGTTCAACTAATTCGCACACTGATGTCATTATTTTCACGGTAGATCCAGAGTAATCAATGTATGCTTCAGTAAAGTCTAGAGACATTTACAATTCCAAGGACTGTAGCCTTTGCGTCCACAAAGAGAGCACTGAAGTCGTTCGATTAACCTGTTGAGAGATGATTTATATTCTGCTGCATTCCAAGCATGGCAAAGTACTAACCCGCCATCGAATGGGGAATTGACAATTGCTGGAACAGTACTAAATATAGCCATCATTACATTGCTTTAGCTGTTGAGCAAATTTGTTCACCAATAATATAATTTTAACAGTTACTCTAGAATAATCAATATATGGTACCGTTGTGGCTAGAAATATTTACAATTGACGCTACGGTGCTTAGTACATCCATCGACAGAGCACTGTAGCCGTTGGATAGGTATGCCCAATTATGATTTAGTTTCCATTGCAATTCTAGAATGAGAATGGACTGACCCATTATCGCTCGAGGCATTAGGAATTGACGAAACAGTACTGAGGGCGTACACCATCACAGTACTCTAGACTTTGGAATGAACAGTTCACTGATGATTTACATTCAATAGTAGTTCTAGAAGAACCAGTGTATGCATCAGTGATGTTTAGACATATTTAAAGGACCCAGTACGGTAGTTGACGCATTCACCATTTCTGACCTGTATACGTTGGATAAAATTGCCCACCGATGATGTAAATTCTAAAGCATGTCTGCAGTAATCAATGTGTGGTACGGCTTCTTCTGGAGATATTTCCAATAGACAGTGCGGTCCTTAATACAACAAATCAACAGAGCAATGTAGCCGTTGGATTGACCTTTTCAAAGACGATTTATATCCTATTGCAATTCTAGAGTGGCTAAGGTCTGACCCGTAATCACACGAGATATTAACAATTTACGAAAGAGTATAGGGTACAGCAATCATGAGAGTTCTTTAGCCGCTGGACCAATATCTATGCTGATAATATAAATCTAACAGCATTTCTAGAATTACTAATGTATATTTCGGTCATGGCTTAAGATATTTCCAACTCATAGTACGTTTCCTAAAACATCCGCCAAGAGGACACTGCAGCCGTTGGACTAATTTGTTTACTGTTGATGTAAATTCCATAGCAAGTCTACAGTAATCAACGCGTAGTATTTTTATGGCTGGACATACCTAAAATTCCAAATCCGGTAGTTAGTATATGCTTCAACAGGGCCCTCTATCCTTTGGATTAAACTGTTCAAAGCTGATTTATATTACATAGACATTCTAGAATGACAAAAGGCATATCCGCTAATGCTCGATGTATTAACAATTGACATAACAGTATTGAGTGGACCAAACCTCGCGATACTGCTGCCGTTGAAATAATCCGCCCACTGATGATATATATTCCACAGTTATTCTAGAATAACCATTGCATACATTAGTTATGGGAAGGTATATTTAAAATACCCAGTAGAGTAGTTTGTATATCTACCAATACGTCACTGCAGTAGTTGGACTAATCTCTTCAGTGATGACCTAAATTACACAGTAGTTGTAGAATATTCAATGTATACATCAACTGCGTCTAGAGATACGTACTATTCCCAGCACAGTATTTAGCACAACCAGAAGTAGAGCAACGTAGCCGTTGGATTAAGCTGCTCAGTAATGACGCATTTCCTACTGAATTCCTAGAATGACAAGGGCAGGCCCACTATCGCTCGAGATGCAAAGGGCTAATGAAGAACTGATGATACAGCTATTTTCACAATAACGCAGCCGCAGGTGTCATCTGCTCACTGTTTATGTAAATGTCACAGTAGATCTAGAATCATCCATGTAAGCATCAGATATATATAGAGAGATTTAGCGTTCCCAGAACTGTAGGAGGTACATCCACCAATAGAACACCGCAGCTACTAGATTAATCTGTTCCGTGACGACTTAAATTCCACAGGACTTCTAGAATAATCAATGTACACATCAGTTATGGTTAGAGTTATTAACAATTCCCGGTACGTTAGTTGGGACACCCACCAATGGGCAACGTAGCCGTTGGATTAATCTGTTCAGTAGGGACATAAATACTCTTGCAATTCTAGAATGAAAAAGGACTGGCCAATTATCGGTCGAGGAACAGCTGTTGACGAAAGAGTACGAGGTACAGCCGTCACCACAGTACTTCAGCCGTTGCACTAATCTCTGCACTGATAACTTAAGTTTAACGTCAAGTCTACGATAAGCAATGAATAGTACGGACATGGCTAGACATATTTGAACTGGCAGTACGGTTCAGAGTACGTCCACCAATACTGCTCTGTAGCCGTTGGATTGATCTGATCAATCATGACTTAGATTCAACACAGGTTCTAGAATTATCTACGTATAGGTCAGTTATAGCTAGAGGCATTTGCAATTCCCAGTTCGGTAGCTGGTGCATCCACTAATACAGCATAGTAGCCGTTGGATTAATCAGTTAAATTATCGTTTAGATTCTATAGCAATCCTAGAATGACTAAAAACGGATCCGCCATAGCCTGAGATGGCTGAGTAAGCCATCATCTCAGTGCCCTATCCGTTGGATTCATTTGTCCACTGAAGATTTAAACCTAACAGAAGCTCTAGAGTAATAAGGACGTAGAATTGTCATGGGTAGGGATATTTACAAGTGACAACTCGATGCTTAATACATCCTTCATGGAGGCACTGTAGCAGTTGCATGAATCTGCACAATGATGGTACAGATTCTGTAGCAATTCTGGAGTAGCAAAAGATATATCCGTTGAATATCGATAAGTTAACAATTGACATAGCACAGCTGAGCACAGCCATCGCCTCAGAACTGCAGCCGTTGGATTTATCTGTTCACTGATGATGTAAATTCCGCCTTAGGACTAGAATAATATATGCATAAATTAGTTACGGATACTGATATTTTCAATTCCCAGTACGGAAGATGGAGATTCCACCAATAGAGCACGGTAGCCGTCGGCACACTCTGTTCTGTGATGACAAGGATTCCAGTGCGTCTCTATAATTACAAAGGACTGTCCCATTATGGCTGGAGTGATTCGCAATT
>NW_016938704.1:0-226 GCF_001483705.2 Eufriesea mexicana | reverse complement strand
AATTGGTGAAAAATTTTAATCGCATTCCGATGTCTGAACACGTATGCGTTGACGAGCAGATTATACCGTTCACAGGAAGACAAAGGCTAAAACAGTATATGCCCGAAAAACCTAAAAAATGGGGCTACAAAGCTTTTTTACTGTGCGACTCATCAGGACTTGTTTAAGGGGTTATCTTTTAGGAAATAATAATCAGTGAGACGGTGTAAAATTAGATCTTTATTAA
>NW_016938703.1:0-3666 GCF_001483705.2 Eufriesea mexicana | reverse complement strand
CGTATGTATAGATGCATGTATGGATGGATGAATGGACGTATGTACGAATGTTTGTATGGATATCTCCATGGATGTATGTATGGATGTTTGAATGGATGTATGTGTGGGTGTATGGATGCATGTATGTATGGACGTGTGTATGGGTGTTTGTTTGGATGTATGGATGTACGTATGGATGTATGTATGGATAGATGGTTGTATGGTTGGACGTACTTATGGATGTGTGGATGTGTGGATGTATGGATGTGTGGATGTATGGATGTATGGATGGATGTATGTACGGATGTATGTATAGATGTATGTATGGATGTATGCATGGATGTATGTACGAATGTATGTATGGATGTTTGTATGTATGTATGAATGGATGTATGTATGGATGTATGAATGGATGTGTGTATGGATATATGTGAAGGTGTATGTCTATATGTATGAATGGATGTATGTATGGTTGTATGTATGAACGAATGTATTCGTGTATGTATGGATGTATGTCTTCATATATGTATGGATGTATGGTTGGATGGATGGATGGTTAGATGTATGGATGTATGGATGAATGGATGTATGGTTGGATGGATGGATTGTTAGATGTATGGATGTATGGATGAATGGATGTATGCATGTGTGGAAGTATGGATAGGTGGATGCGTGGATGTATGGATGTATGGATGTATGGATGTATGTTTGTATGGGTGGATGGGTTATGAATGGATGGATGTATGGATGGATGGATGTATGGATGTATGTATGGATGTATGTATGGATATATGTATGGTTGTATGGATGTGTGGATGGATGGATTTATGGATGTGTGGATGTATGGATGCTTGGATCGATGGATGTATGGATGGTTAGATGTATAGATCGATGGATGTATGGATGGTGCTTGTAATGGTGGATGGATGCATGGTTCGGTGGATGTATGGATGGGTGGATATAAGGATGGATGGATGTATCGCAAGGTGGATGTATGGATGTATATATATATGGATGTATGGATGGATGGATGTTTGGATGGATGGATGTGTTGGTGGATGTATGTGTGGATGGCAGGATATATGGAAGGACGTGTGTATTGTGGTACAGATGTATGGGTACATAAGTGTAAGGTTGTATGAATGTATGTATGGTTATTTGTGTGGATGTATGTATGGATGTATGCTTGGATGTATGTATGGATGTACGTGTGGATGCGTCTAAGGATGAATGTTTGGATGTATGTATGAATGAATGTATGATTGTATGTTAGGATGTATGTATTTATGTATGTAAGGGCGTATAAATGGATGGATGGATTGGTGGATGGATGTATGAATGTATGGAAGTACGGATCGGTGGATGTATGGATGGGATGATGTATGGATGGATGGTTGTATGGAACGATGGATGTATGTCTGTATGGATGAGCGGAAGGATGAATGGATGGGTGGATGGAATGAAGAGCGAGTGAAAGGATGGGTGTAAGAACGGATGCATGGATTGATGGAAGGGCGAATGTATGGATGCATGTATGGGAGGATGTATGGATGTATGTACGGATGTAAGCTTGGATGTAAGTATGGTTGCTCTTATGGATGTATGTATGGATGTATGTGTGGATATATCTAAGGATGAATGTATGTGTATATGTATGAATGAACGTATGATTGTGTGTATGGATGTATAAATGGAAGGATGGATTGTCGGATGTATGTATGCATGAATGGTTGTGTGGATGGATGGATGTATGGATGGATTGTGGCATTGGTGGACGGATGTACGCATGTATGGATGTATGGATGTATGTATGTATGTATGAATGGATGTACGAATGTATGGATGCACGGATGTATGGATGTATGGATGAATTATATTTATGGATGTGTGGATGGATGGATGTATGAATGGATGGATGTATGGATGGATGGATGTATGGATGTATGTATGAATGTATGTATGGATGTCTGTACGTTTGGATGGATGAATGGATGAATAGATGTATTGATGCACGAATGTATTGATGTACGGATTTGTGGATGTTTGGATGTACACTTGTATGGATGCATGGATGGATGGATGTATGTATTGATGTATGTATGGACGTATGGATGGATGGATGGATTGTTGGATGAATGTATGGATGTATGGATGTATGTACGGATGTATTTATGGATACATCTATGCCTGTATGTATGGATGCGTGGAAGAATGTATGTATGGATGAATGTATGGACGAATGTATTTGTGTATGTATGGATGTATGGAAGGTTGTGTGTATGCATGTATGTATGAACGAATGTATTTGTGTATGTATTGATGTTTGTTTTGATATGTGTATGGATGTATGGTTGGGTGGAAGTATGGTTAGATGTATGGATGTATGGATCGATGGATGTATGGATGGGTGGTTGAATGGATGGATGGATGTACGGAAGGATGTATGAACTGATGGATGGATGTATAGATGGATGGATTTATAGATGTATGGATGTATGAACGTATGGATGTATGGTTGGACGGATATGCGGATGGTTAATGTATGGGCGTATGGATGGATGGATGAATGGACGTATGCATGTATGGATGAAAGGATGTATGAATGGATGGATGTATTGGTGTATGGATGTATGGATGTATGGATGTATGGATGTATGTATGGATGTATGCATGGGTATATGTATGGTTGTATGGATGTATGGATGCATGGATTTACGGATGTGTGTATGTTTGGATGATTGGATCGATGGATGTGTGGATGGTTAGATGTATACATCGATGGATGTATGGATGGGTGCTTGTAATGATGGATGGATGCATGGTTCGGTGGATGTATGAATGGGTGGGTATATGGATGGATGGATGTATCCCAAGGTGGATGTATGGATGTATGGATGGGATGATGTATGGATGTATGTATGTATGGAAGGATATATGTATGGACGTATGGATGTGCGGGTGGATGAATGTTTGTGTGGATGAACTGAAGAGTGGTGAAAGGATGGGTGGAAGAACGTATGCATGGATGGGTGGAAGGTGGTATGTATGGATGCATGTATTGGTATATGAATGGATGTATAGATGGATGGATGGATTGGTGGATGGATGTATGGATGTATGGATGTACGGATCGATGGATGTATGGATGGGATGATGTACGAATGGATGGATGTATGGATGGACAGATGTATATCTGTATGGATGTGCGGGTGGATGAATGGATGGGTGGATAAGCTGAAGTTTGGGTGAATGGATGGTTGGAAGACATTGCATGGATTGATGGAAGGTCGTATGTATAGATGAATGAATGAATGGATGTATGGATGTATGAATGTATGTACGTATGAATGTATGGATGTATGGCCGTATGGATGTATGGATGTACTGATGTACGAATGTATTTATGTACGGATGTGTGGATGTATATATGTATGGATGGGTGAATGGATGGATGTATGTATTCATGTATGAACTGATGTATGGTTGGTAGGATGTATGTGTGGATGGATTATATTTGGATGGATGTATGGATGTATAGATGTATGGATCGATGGATGTATGGATGGCTGCTTGTATGAATGGATGGATGCATGAGTCGATGGATGTATGGATGGGTGGATGTACGGATGGATGGATGGATGGATGGATGGTTGTATGTATAGATGAATGGTTGCATGGATGGATGGA
>NW_016938702.1:0-589 GCF_001483705.2 Eufriesea mexicana | reverse complement strand
CCTTGTTTATGCAAGAAAGTTGGCTCACCACGGTATTAGTCGAAAATGTTAATAAAATAGAACCTTCCAGCCCGATTCTGCAGCACCGCAATGACTATAGCAGGCCAAAAGGATCTTCCCCCCTTACTTATGCAAGGAAGTTGGCTCACCACAATATTAGTCGAGAATGTTAATACAATTGAATTTTCCATCCAGATTCTGTCATCCAGATTCTGTAGCATTGCAGTCGCTATTGCTCGCCAGTAGAATCTTCCTTCCATGTTTATTCAGGAAAGCTATCTCACCAAGATATTAGTCGAAAATGTCAATAAAATTTAATTTTCCAGCAAGATTCTATAGCACTGCAATGGTTATAGCACGCCAATAGAATCTTTCCTCCTTGTTTATGGAGGAAAGTTAGCTCACCACGTTAGTCGAAAATGTCAATAAAATTGAACTTTCCAACCAGATTCTCCTGCATTGCAATGGCACTCCAGAAGGATCTTGCCTCCTTACTTAGGGAAGGAAGTTATCTCACCGCGATATGAACAGAAAATGACAATAAAATTGAATTTTCCAGCAAGATTCTATAGCATTGCAATGCCTATAG
>NW_016938701.1:0-228 GCF_001483705.2 Eufriesea mexicana | reverse complement strand
CATGTCAGATCAGGTCAGGTCAGGTCAGGTCAGGTCAGGTCAGGTCAGATCAGCCAGGTCAGGACACGTCAGGTCAGATCAGGTCAGGTCAGGTCAGGCCAGGTCAGGTCACGTCAGGCCTGGTCACGTCAGGACAGTCAGGTCAGGTCAGGTCAGTTAGGACACGTCAGGTCAGGTAAGGCCGGTTAAAGTCAGGACAGGTCGGGTCAGGTCAGGTTAGGTCAGCTC
>NW_016938700.1:0-500 GCF_001483705.2 Eufriesea mexicana | reverse complement strand
AATGACAATAAAATTGAACTTTCCATCCAGATTCTATATCATTGCAATGGCAATAGCACGCCACAAGGATCTTTCCTCCGTACATATGCAAGGAAGTTGGCTCACCACGTAATTAGTCGTGCAGGTCAATAAAATTGAATTTTCCAGCCAGATTCAATAGCATTGTATTGCCAATAGCACGCCAATAGAATCTTTCCTCCTATCCTCCTTATTTATGCAAGAAAGTTAACTCACAACGATATTAGCCGAAGATGTGAATAAAATTGAATTTCCCGGGCAGATTCTGCAGCATTTCAATGGCTATAGCACGCCAAAAGCATCCTTTCACCATACTTATGCCAGGAAGCTAGCTCACCACGATATTAGTCGTAAATGTCAATAAAATTGATTTTTCCAGCCAGATTCTTTGGCATTGTAATGGCAATAGCATGCCAATAGAATTTTCCGACTTATTTACGCTAGAAAGATAGCTAACCACGATATCAGTCGAAAATGTAAAT
>NW_016938699.1:0-620 GCF_001483705.2 Eufriesea mexicana | reverse complement strand
TGAGCTCTAGTATATTCTGCTTTGCTCTAGGGAGGTCAGCAACAACGGTCCCGGCGCACTTGGATGAGTTATGCTAGGTTTGGTTATATCTTCTTGGTTTGGATTATTGGTTTGGATTATGCTTGGGCAGCTTAGACTTTTCTGATGTACTCTGCGATTTCATGGATTTCTGTGTTCTACCACGCACTAATATGATCTGCTTGGCTCTAGGGATGCCGGCAACCGCGGTCGCGGCACGGTAGGTTGTGTTATGTTACGATTGTTGATATTACGATTGGCTATGTTTGGAGGTGATATCTTCGGTTCTTGCTCTATACACCGCTCTCCGGTGGATTTCTGCTCTCTGCATTGCTCTAATATGCTATGCTTGTTTCTGATAATGCCTGCAGTAGTTGTCTCGGCACGTTATTTTTAGTTAGGCTACGTTTGGTTATGTTACGTTTGGATGGGTAAGGAGAGGAACACTCTTTTCTATATACAGCTATACCGTGGATTCCTGCAATCTACTCTGCTCTAATATGCTCTGCGTGGCTCCGTGGAGGCCAGAAATGGTGGTCTCTGTTCGTTAGATTGAGATACGCTACTATTGGTTGTATATGTGAGCTAGGGTTAGGTACTTT
>NW_016938698.1:0-1816 GCF_001483705.2 Eufriesea mexicana | reverse complement strand
TGTTCTGCTGTGCTCTGCTCTGCTCGCGGGCGGGCAGCAACAGTGTTCGTGGCACGTTAGGTTAAGTTATATTACGTTTGGGTAGGTAAGGTTACCTTGTGTTAGATTAGGATGTCTTTGAGTTATAGTTTTGTGCTACACACTGCTATCCTATGGACTTCTGCGCTCCTCTGGTGCTGTCGTACTCTGCTTGCCGTTTTGTGCGTGAGGAATAGTGCTCTCGGCACGTCAAGTTTAGTTATGATGCTTTTGGTTGCGTTAGGTTTGTTTATGCTTGGTTAGGATAGCTTTGACTTTTATGATGTAAAGTGCCACTCCGGTAACTTCAGCGTTATACGTTTCTCCGCTATACACTGGCTAGCTCTCGTGTGGCCAGCAGTGGCGGTCGTAGCACGTCAGTTGGTGTTACGTTACGTCCAATTATGTTACGCTTTGACAGGTTAGGAGAGGATAGCATGGACTTTTGCTGTTTACACTGCTTTTCGTCGCATTTCTGCGGTCTACTGTGCTCTAATATTCTCCGTCTTCCGTTTGCGATGCAGAGGCCAGGAATAGTGTCGTCGTCACGTTAAGTTGAATGCGGTTACTTTTGTCTTGGCTAGGTAGGGATTCGTTTGACTAGGGTAGCTTCGACTTCTCTGCTATACGCTGCCATTCGGTCGATATCTGGACACAGCATTTCTCTACTAGCATCTGCTTATCTCTGATGAGGCCGGAAATAGTGGTCGCCGCACGTTCGGTTGAGATAAATTGCGCTCGGTTAGGTTAGGTTACGTTGTGTTAAGTAACGAAAGCCTTGTTTCTCGTGCTACACACTGATATTCGTTCGATTTCTGCGCCCTACTGTGCCGTAGTATGCCCTGCCTGCCTCCGGCGAGACCTGCAATAGTGTTAACGACATACTAATTCTAACTATGTTTGGTTTGGTTAGGTTAGGTTAGTGTGCGTTGGGTTACGATGGCTTCGACTTTTCAGCAACTCACTGCCATTATATGGGCCTCTGCGCTCTGCTCTACTCTAATATGTTCTGCTTGGCGATTAGGAGGCCAGCAATAATGGTCTAGTCGCTATAGGCTGCATTTCGTCGCGTTAGGTTTGGTAATGGCTGCATTTCGTCGCGTTTGGTTTGGTAAAGTTTGTTTGTGTTAGGTTAGGATATCTTCGACTTTTGTGCTGTATACTGAAACGCCGCGGATGTGTGTGATCTAATGTGCTGTAGTACATTCTTCTTCGATCCGTGGAGGCCAGCAATAGCGTTGTAGGGCTGTTAGGTGGAGTCAGGTTACGTTTGGTTATGCCGTGTACGGCTACGTTGGGCGGGGACAGCCTTGACTTCTGCGCTCTACGCAGCTTTACGGTAGGCTTCTGCGCTCTACTGCAGTCTTATATGCTCTGATCAGCTCTGGGGAGCCAGCTGCAGTGGCCGCGGCGCGTTAGGCAGGTATATGATAGTTTCGGTTATGTTAGATTTGTTTGGGTTGGGTTAGGATATCTTTGTTCCCCGTGCTATACACTGAGTTTCTATGGATTTCTGCGCTCTACTCTCCTCCAATGCGATCTGCTTGACTCTGTGGAGGTCAGCAACAGTAGTCGTAACACGTTAGGTTCAGTTGGGTTACGTTTGGTAATGTTGTCCTTGGTTAGGTTATGAGAGGATGGCTTTGACTTTAGCGCTATAGTCCGCTATTAGGCGGATTTCTACACCCTACAGTGCTCTAATATTTTCAGTTTGGCTCTGGGAAAGCCAGAAATTGTTGTCTCGCACGTTTTGTTGGGTCATGTTACGTTCGATTAGGTTGGGTAAGGCAATGCTTGG
>NW_016938697.1:0-1605 GCF_001483705.2 Eufriesea mexicana | reverse complement strand
TTAATATTTGCGACTAATATCGTGGTGAGCTAACTTTGTTGTGTGAATATGAACGAAACATTCTATTAGCGAGTTATAGCCAATGCAATGCTATAGAATCTATCTGGAAAATTCATTTTTATTGATATTTTCGACTAATATCGTGGTGAGCTGACATCCTTGCATAAATAAGGAGGTAAGTTTCCATTGGCACGCTATAACCATTGCAGTGCTACAGGATATGGTCGGAAAATTCAATTTTATTGACATTTTCGTCTAATTTCGTGGTGAGCTAACTTTCTTCGATAAAAAAGGAGGAAAAATTCTATTGGCGTGCTATAGCCACTGCAATGCTATAGAATCTGCTTCGAAAATCCAATTTTATGGACATTTTCGACTATTATCGTGGTGCGGTACCTTTCTTGCATAAATAAGGAGGAGAGATTCCATTGGCCAGCTATAGCCATTGCAATGCTATAGAATCTGCTCCGAAAATTCAATTTTATAGGGATTTTCGAATAATATCGTAGTGTGGTAGCTTTCTTGCATAAATAAGGAGGTAAGATCCTATTGGCGTGCTATAGCCATTGCAATTCTATAGAATCTGTCTGGATAATTCTATTTTATTTACATTTTCTACAAATATCGTGCTGAGCTAACTTTCCTGGATAAATAAGGCGGAACGATACTATTGGCGTGCATTGCAGTAGCCATTGCAATGCTGTAGAATCTGGCTTGAAAATTCAATTTTATTGATATTCTCGATTAATATCGTGGTGAGCTCTCTTTCTTGCATAAATAAGGTGGAAGGATTCTATTTGCTCGCCATAGCTATTGCAATGCCATAGAATCTGGGTCGAAAATTCTACTTCATTGACATTTTTGACTAATATCGGGGTGTGCTAACTTCCTTGCTTAAATAAGCAGGAAAGATTGTATTGGCGTGCTTTAGCTATTGCAATGCTATAGAATCTGGCTCGAAAACTGAATATCATTGGCATTTCCGACTAACACCGTGGTGGGCTAACTTTCTTGCATAAATGAGGAGGTAAAATCCTATTGGCGTGCTTTAGCCATTGCAATTCTATATATTCAGTCTGGAAAATTCAATTTTATTAACATTTTCGACTAATATCGTGGTTTCCTTTCTTTCTTGGATAAATAAGGAGGAAAGATTCTATTGGCGTGCAATAGCCAATGCGGTGCTATAGAATCTGTCTGGAGAATAGAATTTTATTGACATTTTCGGTCAATATCGTGGTGAGCCTCTTTTCTTGCATAAATAAGGAGGAAGGATACTATTGGCGTGCTATAGCCATTGCAATGCCATAGCATCTGCCTCGAAAATTCAATTTCACTGACATTTTCGACTAATACCGTCATGAGGTAACTTACTTGCATAAATAAGGAGGAAGGATTCTCTTGGCGTGCAATAGCCAATGCAATGCTATAGAGTCTGGATGGAAAATTAAATTTTACTATCATTTTCGAATAATATCGTTGTCAGCTTACCTTCTTGCATTAATAAGGAGGAAGGATTCTATTGGCGTGCTGTAGCCACTCCAATGCTATTGAAACAGGATGGAAAATTAAATTTTATTAACATTTTCGAATAATATCGTGGTG
>NW_016938696.1:0-1476 GCF_001483705.2 Eufriesea mexicana | reverse complement strand
TTCTTCCTATCCTTCTGATCATGTGTATTACCCCAGCAGTTGTTTGGAGAGGCCTTCTTACTGATCGCACATCTCCACCAAATTCTGAAACGCGGGTGTGACAGTCCCATGTACTCAGCCCATTGGATCTCCTGTAGGAAGCGCCTATGGTTTTTGACACATGCCCCGCATTTTATTTGCCCACTAAAGGGCAGGGGACTTGTCTTGGTCGTCATAATTGGCCTACTTCCGGCAGCGGAAGAATCCGCCACAGGAGTCCCAGGACCGGGGACTCCTGTATCCGAGGCTCCCTCTTTAACGACTTTGTCCATTTAAGTACGTACTTTTATATACCAATTTTTACTTATTCCAATCGTAATCCAAATCGAATCCAAAATACATGCCGGGTCGTTACCGGGTATCCATCCTGCTGTCACCATCGGCAGTTCCCGGGCTATCCCGCCTCGGTGAGCTCCTCCAACTAACACCGTATTCATTTCGTTTTTATCACCAAGTCGACAGCGATAGCACTCTTCCAAGTTTCGGCGACACACCGCCTTTTCTCCCGAGTGCCACCGGCGTATCGCTTTCCCTCTTCCGAGTTCCACCGGTGTATCGCTTTCCCTCTTCCGAGTGCCACCGGCGTATCGCTTGGCCATCTGTCAATGGCAAGTGTGTCCAGCGTATCGCTTTCGCGACCGCTAAGGATACTTCAACTTTCTGACACCTCTTGTTTTAAATTTCTTAACGAAAAAAATGGCATACCGACCCCGTTGTTCTGGGCCGGTATTTTAACACGTCTATATCATATATAAAATACAACACAGACGTGCTGCCATGAGGTACAATGTACCTTTCTTTATCTCACCACCGAGGCGAGAATCGCCACACCGGCCGCCGACGGGTTTGTATCGTCGACTGTCGCGTCACGTCTGTCCGTACGTCCGGTCGTGACGCATGTCCGTCCGTCCGTAGGGTAGAACCTCCTACAGCTCGGGTAAGGTGGGGTCGCCGCTCCCCAACAGCGTGCACCACGATGCCCTGCCTTAAAACCTGTGCCGGTAGACTTCCGTGAATACACCCTCACGTTGGGTTAACAATAATAATTAAAAACTAAATAACAAATGCTTGAATGTCGTCGGGTCTACATTCTAACGAAGCTGCCACGGGATCTGCCCGCGAGTTTGGAAAAATTAGGAACGGAGACCCTTTCGGGAGGCGATCTTAGTCGCACTGAGTTGTGCGTTGTCAGGGAGTACCGCGCGAAGGTGTTACCCCGGCCTCTGCATTCACAGATCCCGCTCCGCGCCCCCTACTATGCAATAACATAGCGGGGACTCGCACCGCTTGGTGTAGAAAGCCAAGCGGGCTAAATTATCTTGCCAGCTGGCAGCTGCCTCGTTTATTATTAAAAATTAGTCAGCCGTAAAGCTGTGCAGATCTTTAAAATTCGTGTACCGGCCCATAGGGCTTGGTCATTTTGTAAAATCCGTGGTC
>NW_016938695.1:0-294 GCF_001483705.2 Eufriesea mexicana | reverse complement strand
TGTATGGAAGTATGTAAGCATGTATCTATGGTTGTATGTATGGAAGAATGTATTGGTGTATGTGAGGATGCATGTATTGATGTCTCTATGGAAGCACGGATGGATGGGTGGATGAGTGGGTGGATGTATGGAAGAACGGATGTATGGATGGATTGAGGTGTGGATGCACGGACGTATGTATGGATGGATGTATGGATGAATGAATGGAAGGATGTATATATGTGTGGATGAATGGATTGATGGATGTATGGATTTATTCAGGTATGGATGGATGGATTTATGGATGTATGGATG
>NW_016938694.1:734-938 GCF_001483705.2 Eufriesea mexicana | reverse complement strand
TTTATGCAAGAAAGTTAACTCACACCAATATTAGCCGAAAATGTCAATGAAATTGGATTTTCCTGCCAGATTCTACAGCATTGCAGTGGATAAGGCAGGCCAGAAGTATCTTTCCTCCTTACCTAGGCAAGAAAGATAGCTCACCACGATATTTGTCGAAAATGTCCACAAAATTGTATTTTCCAGCCACAATCAATATCATTG
>NW_016938694.1:0-617 GCF_001483705.2 Eufriesea mexicana | reverse complement strand
AGCATTCCAATGGCTATTGCACGCCAATAGAATCTTTCTACCTTAATTATGCCAGAAAGTTAGCTAACCAGGATAGTAGTCGAAAATGTCAACAAAATTGTATTTTCAGCCCCATTCTATATCAACGCAATTTCTGTAGCACTCAAAAAGTATCTTTCCTACTTACTTACGCAAGGAAGATAGCTCACCACGATATTAGTCGAAAATGTGAATAGAACTGAATTTTCCAGGAAGATTCTATGGCTTTGAAATGCCTATAGCACGCCAATAGAACCGGTCCTCCTTATTTATGCAAAAAAGTTTACTCGCAGCGATATTAGACGAAAGTGTCTATAAAATTGGATTTTCCAGCCAGATTCTACAGCATTGCAGTGGATATAGTACGTCAAAAGCATCTTTCCTCCTTTTCCTCCTTACTTACGCAAGGAAGTTAGCTCACCACGATATTAGTCGAAAATGTCAATAAAATTGAATTTTCCATGAAGATTCTATGGCTTTGCAATGCCTATAGCACGCCAATAGGACCTTTCCTCCTTATTTATGCAAAAAAGGTTACTCGCAGCGATATTAGACGAAAATGTCTATAAAATTGGATTTTCCAGCCAGATTCTACAGCA
>NW_016938693.1:0-6586 GCF_001483705.2 Eufriesea mexicana | reverse complement strand
GCTAGGACAGGGTAGCTTCGACTTTTGTGCTATATACTGCTCTTCGGTGAATTTCTGCGCTCCTCTGTGCTATAGTATTTTCTGCTTGGCGCTGGGGAGGCCTCCACAGTGCTATAGTATTTTCTGCTTGGCGCTGGGGAGGCTAGCATTAGTGGTCCCGGCTCGTTATGTTGGCATAAACTACGTTTCGCTAGGTTACGTTTGCTTGGGTAAATGTTTGGATAGATATATTTTTCGTAGTGTGAGCTGTTATCCGGTGCGTTTCCGCGGTCTACAGTGCTCCACTATACTCTGATCTACTCTGGGAAGGCCAGCAATAGTGGTCGCGGAACGCCTGTTACAATCAGTCTACGTTTGATTGGGCAGCGTTGTGGAAGGTTAGGTTACGAGATTTCAGACTTCTGTACTGTACACTTCAATTCGGTGGATCTCTGCGGTGTACTGTGCTCTGGTATGTTCTCCTTATGACTGGGGAGGGCAGGAATAGCGGTCTCGGCACGTTAGGTCGAGTTAGGACATGTTATATCAAGTTACGTTTGGTCAGGTTAGGAGAATATAGCTTCGAGTTTTATGCTGTACACTGCTACTCCGTGGTCTCTGCGCCCTGCATTACTCTGCAATAATCAGCTCGCCGATGGCGAAGACAGTAATAGTGGTATCGGATCGTTAGGTTCAGCTAAGCTACGTCCTGTTATGTTACATATGGCTGCGTCAGGATATGGTAGCTTCAACTAATGTGCTATGCACGGCGGTTCTATTAATATCTGCCCTCTACTCCCCTCTAATATGTTTTACTTGGCTCTGGTGAGGGCAGCAACAGTCGGATAGGATCGTTAGTTTGGGATTTGTTACGACTAGTTGCGTCAGGTTAGCTTAGATTTAGTTTGGATATCCCTTACTTTTTTGCTCTGCACTGCTATTTGGAAGATTCCAGCGTTCTACACTGCTCGGCTATATTCTGCATAGCGCTCGTGAGGCCAGAAATTGCTTTCGTGGCACGTCAGCTTCGGTTACGTTACGTCTACCACATTTATGTATGTTTAGGTTCGGACATGGTAGCTTTGACTTTTGTGCTATACGCTGATATTCGTTGGATTGCTGCGCTCTACATTTCTCTACTATACCCAGCTCGTCTCTGGGGAGACAGTAATAGTGGTCTCGTCACGTTTGGTTTTGTTACGCTACGTTCGTTGAGGTTGCGTTTGTTTTCGTTGCGCTCGGATAGCCTTGACATATTTGCTCAACACTGACATCCTATGGACTTCTGTACTCTACTGTGCTGCACCATACTCGGTTTGTCTCTGTGGAAGCGAGCAATAGTGGTCACGGCACGTTAGGTTCAGATGCGGTAAGTTTGGTTACGTCACGTTAGCCCAGGTTAGCTTTGGATATCTTCGGCTTTTCTGCTATACACTGCGATTACGTGTATTTCTGTACACTGCTCTCCTCTATTATGCTCTGATCGGCTCTGTGAAGGCCAGAAATACTGCATAAGGCACGTTAGGTTCGGTTTAGTTGCGTTGGGTTAGTTTCGGTTGGGTTAGGTGAGGATAGCTTTGACATATGTGCCCCACACTGACATCATATGGACTACTGTGCTCTACAATATTCTGCTTGTGTCGGGGGAAGCCAGCAATAGTGGTCGCCGCACGTTACGTTTAGTTACTCTACGTTAGGCTTGGTTCGGTGAGGGCTGGCTAGGAGAGGATATCTTTTACTTTTGTGCTATACAATGTAATTTTGTGACCTTCTGCGCTCTGCTGTGATCGACCTAGTATACTCCGGTCGACTCTGGGGATGCCAGCATTAGTGGTCATGCCACGATAGGTTGTGTTACGCTACGTTCGGTTAGGCTTCGGTTGGTTAGGATAGGATTTTCGGTTAGGCTCCGGTTGGTTAGGATAGGATAGTCTACCTTTGTCTTTTATGCTATACACCGCTATACGGAGGACTTCTGTGCTCTACATTGCTCTACTGTACTCTGGTCGTCACTGGGGAGGACAGTAATAGTGGTCTCGGCCCGTTTGGTTGAGTCAGGCTACGTTAGGTGAGGTAATGTTAGCTTGGACTAGGTACGGATTGGTCTGAGTTTCGTTGTTTGGACTGTTTTCCGGCGGCCTCCTGCGCTCTCCTGCGCTCTAGTATGTTCTGCTTGCCTCTGGGGCGGCCAGCAATATTGTTGGCGGCACGTTTGCTTGCATCTGGTTACGCGTGATAGTGATACGATTGCTTACGTTAGGAGAGGGTACCTTCGACTTTTGTGCTACACACTGCTATGTGGTGTATTTCTGCGCTCTGTTGTGCTCTAGTATACTCTGATTGGCTATAGGGACGCCAGCAGCATTGGTCTTGGCACGCTAGACTGAGTTATGTTGCGTTCGGTTATGTTACGTTTGACTAGGTAAGGATAGCATAGTTTCGACTTTTGCGATATACACTGCTGTTCGGTAGATTCCGGCGCTATACATCGCTCTACCAAACTGTACTCGACACACGAGGGTCCAGCAATGGTGGTCGCTGCTCTGTAGGTCGCAATAGATAACTTTCGGTTAGGTGACGTTACGGCATGCCAGGTTAGAGTAGCTGTGACTTTTGTCCTACAAACTGCTGTTATATGGACTCCTGTGCTCTACTGTGCGCTACCATATTATGCTTGTCTCCGTGGAAGCCAGGAATAGTGGTCGCGGCAAGTTAGGTTGAGTTCTTTTATGTCAGGTGAGGTTATGTTATCTTGGGTTAGGTTTGGATATCTTTGACTTTTCTGTTGTACACTGAGATACAATGCATTTCTGCGCCCTGCCCTCCTCTAATACGTTCTGCATGGCTCTCGGGTTGCCCGCAATATTGGGCGCGGCACGATAGGTTGTGTTGGGCTACGTTTGGTTAGGCTAGACTTCTTTGTCTTAGGTTTGGACAACTTTAACTTCCGCGCTGCACACTGCAATTCTACGGACTTCTGCGCCCTACTGTGCGCCATCACACTCTGCCTTTCTCAGTGTCGACAGGAGTGGTGTTCGCGGCACGTTAGGTTGAGTCACGGCACGTTTGGCTATGTAAGGTTTGGCGAGGTTAGGATAGGGTAGCTTTGACTTTTGTGCTATACACTGCTACTCGGTGGGCTTCTGCGCTCTGCCGTGATTTAATATGCTCTGCTTGGCTTGGTGAGGACAGCAGCAGTGGTCTCGGCGTATTATCCTTTGTTATGTAACGCTTGTCTATGTTACGATTGGTTAGGTTTAAAGAGGACAGCTTTGTCTTTTGCGCTATAGACAGACACTAGGTGGATTTATGAGCTCTACATTGTTCTACTATACACTGCTCGACCCTCTGGATGCCAGCAATAATGGTCGCCTCACGTTAGGATCAGTTAGGTTACGTTCGGTTAGGTTAGGTTAGGTTTGTTTAGGTTGGATTCGACTTTTGTGCTATACACTGCTATTCGGTGGATTTCTGCGCCCTGCTGTGCTCTAATATGTTCGGCTTGGCTCTTGCGATGCCAGCAATAGAGGTCTTAGCATGCCAGGTTTAGTTATTCTATGTATTGTAAGGTTAGGTTAGGCCAGGTTTGGCTAGGATGACTTCGGCTTTTGTGCTATAAACTGCTATGCGGTGGATTACTGCGCTTCACTGTGATCTAATAATTTCTGCTTTGTCTGGAGAGGATAGCAGTTGCGGTCTAGGCGCGAAAGGTACGGCTATGCTACGTTCGGTTGTGTGACGTTTGATTGCGATAGGATCGGGTAGCTTCGACTATGGTGCTACGCACTGCGATTCAATTTACTTCTGCGCTCTATCCTGCTCTAACATGTTCTGCTTGGCTCTGGGGAAGGCAGTAATAGTGATCGCGCCACGTTAGGTTATGTTGTGTTACGGTTGGTTAGGTTAGGTTAGGCTACGTTTGGTTCAGATAACCATGACTTTCGTGCTATGCACTGTTATTCGGTGGGTACCTGCACTCCACTGTGCTCTATTCTAATCTGCTTGGGCCTGTGGAGGCCAGCAATAGTGGTCGCGGCACATTTGGTTCAGCTATGCTACGTTTGGCTTGGTTAGCATAGGATAAGCTTAATTAGTATGGCTTTGACTTTTGTGCTATAGGCTGCTACTCGGTTGATAGCTACGCTCTTCAATGCCCCAGTAGACTCTGCATGACCCTGGAGACGCTAGCAACAGTGGTCCAGGCACGTTAGGTTGTGTTAGGCTACGTTTGGTTAGGTTACATTCGCTTCGGTTATGTTCGAAATGGTGCGGCTTTCGAGGTATACGCTGTTATTCATAGGATTTCCGCGTCTGCTGTGTTCTACTATATTCTGCTCGACTCTGGGAAAGACGGCAATACTGGTGGCGGCACATCAGTTTCAGTCATTCTATGTTTGGTTAGGTTGGGTCAGGTTAGGCAATGTTACGATGTTTCCGACATTTGTGCTGTACACAGCAATTTTGTGGCTTCCTGCGCTCTGCTGTGCTCTAGCATATTCTGCTTGTCTCTGTGTATGCCCGCAATAGTGTCCTCGGCGCGATACGTTAGGTTTGGTTACGTTTGGTTTTATTACGTTTGGATACGTTACGATAGGATGAAGTTGACTTTTGTGCTATGCAGTGCTCTTCGGACGATTTCTACGCTCTACACTGCCATGCTATACGCTGATCAACTCTCGGCAAGACAGATATAGTGCTCTCCGCAAGTTAGGTTGGGTCAGGCTGCGATTGATTGGGTCACGTTCGTCTGGGTTAGGTCTGAATAGATTTGACTTTCGTGGCATAAACCGTTATTCGGGAGATTTCTGCGCACTACTATGCTATGACATATTCTTCTTGGCCCTGGCGTTCCAGTAATAGTGGTCGTGTCAAGATACGTTGAGTTAGGCATCACTTGGTTAGGTTATGTTCGTCTGAGCTAGGTATGGATAGCTATGACTTTTCTGCCATACACAGCGGTTCTATGGATTTCTGCGCTCTACGCACTCTAATATGTACTGCTTTGCTCTGGGGAGGCCAGCAATAGCGATCGCGACACGTTACGGTGACTTATATTACGTTTGTGCCTGTCAAAACTGGTTATGCTCGGAGAGGATTGCTTTGACGTTTGTCCTGCACACTGCTACTCGGTGGATATCTGCACTCTGCTGTGCTCTTCTATGATCAGCCTTGATCTGGAAAGCCAGCAATAGTGGTATCGGCACGCTATGTTCAGTTAGGCTACGTTTGGTGCTCTAGATTAGGACTTCCTAGGCTATGATATCTTTGACTTTTGTGCTATACATTGCTATTTGGTGGCTTTCTGCACTCTACCGTCCTCTGCTGTACTCTGATCGGCTCTGGGGAGGCCAGCTATTATGGTCGCGCAGGATAAGTCATGTTAGGTTACATTTGGTTGTGTCACGTTTGGTTCGGTTGAGATAGGATAACTTTGATTTTTGTGCTGCTCGCTGATGTACAGGTGATTTCTGCGCCCTACTATGCTGTCATATGCTCTGAATGGCTATGGGGAGGCCAGCAATGGTGGCATCGGCACATTAATTTCACTGAGGTTACGATTTGTTCGGTCAGGGTTGGTTATGTGTGGCTAGGATGGCATTGGCGTTTGTTCTATACGCTGCTATTCGGTGGATTTCTGCGCTGGACTGTGCTCTAATATGCACTACTTGGCTTTGGGCGTACAACAACAGTGGCCTCGGCATGCTACATTGTTTCCAGTTACGTCTGGTAGTGCTGAGATTGGTTAGGTTGGGAAGGGATAGCTTTAACTTTTGTGCCGTACACTGATATTCGGTGGATTCCAGCGCTCTAGTGTGCTCTTATATGTTGTGCTTGGCCCTGGGGAGACCAGCAGTAGTGGTCGTGGCACGTTTGCTTCTGCTATACTACGTTTGGCTTAGTTGTGCTATGATAAGTTTGGTTAGGATGAATTTGACTTCTGTGCTATAAACTGCTATGCGGTGGATCGCTACGCTCTACTGTTCTCTAGTATATCCTGCTTTGATATGAGGATGCCAACTGTAGTGGTCTCGGCAAATTAGGCTGTGGTACGTTCTGCATGGTTATGTTACGTTTGGTTAGGTTAGGAGAGGAAGGCTTTGACTATTGTTCTGTACACTGCTATTCGGAGGACTTCAGCGCCCTTCGTTGCTCTACTACACTCAACTCGACTCTGTGGAGGCCAGCAATGGCGGTCGTGACACGTTAGGTTGAGTTGTGTTACGTTTGGCTAGGTTACGTCGGTACGTGTTAGGTTTGGATGGCTTTGACCTCTCTGCCATTAAGTGGCATTCTATTGATTTCTGCGCTCCACCCTTTTCTAATATATACCGCGTGTCTCTCCGGAGTCCAGGAATAGTGGTGCGGCACGTTCGGGTTTTTCATGCTATACTTGGTTAGGCTAAGTTTGCCTATGTTTGGTCGAGATAGCTTTGACTTCTAGCTATACACACGAATTCGGGGGATTTCTTCACGCTACTGTGCTCTAATATGGTATGCTTTGCTCTGGCGGGGCGTGAAGGTGCGGCCGCGCCATGTTATGCTGAGCTGGATTACGTTTGGTTAGTTTACGTTATCACTTTAGGTAATAACGACAGCTTTTACTTTT
>NW_016938692.1:231-541 GCF_001483705.2 Eufriesea mexicana | reverse complement strand
GTTATGTTGCGTTTGGCTAGGTTAGAACAGGGTAGCTTTATCTTTTGGGATATACACTGCAATTCGGTGGATTTCTGCACTCCACATTGTTCTACTGCACTCTGCCCACTCTGGGGAGATCAGCTATAGCGGTCTCGGAATGTTAGGTTGAGTCTGGCTACGTTTGGAAAGGATATTTTGGTTTTGGTTAGGTATGGGTTGCTTTGACTTTCGTGGTATAGACAGTTGCTCTGTAGATTTCTGCGCTCTGCTGTGCTCTAGTGTCTTCTGCTTTGCTCTGGGTAGGCCAGAAACAGTGGTCTCGGCACTT
>NW_016938692.1:0-217 GCF_001483705.2 Eufriesea mexicana | reverse complement strand
ACGATCGGTTTCGCTACGTTAAGTTAGGTTATGATAGGGTAGCTTTAGACTTTTACGCTATACACCGCTATTTGGCGGATTTCGGTGCTCTACGTTGCTCCAATATGTCCTGCTGGTCTTTGTGGATGCCAGCAATGTTATTCTCGCATGTTATGTTCAGTTACTTTACGCTTGGCTTTGCTTGGCTAGGCCAGGTTTGGTTAATGTATCCTTGACT
>NW_016938691.1:0-988 GCF_001483705.2 Eufriesea mexicana | reverse complement strand
CGTTGCAATGCTATAGAAACTGGATGGATAATTATATTTTATTAACATTTTCGAATAATATCGGGTTGAGCTGACATCAGTGCCTAAATAAGGAGGAAAGATTCTTATGGCACGCTATTGCCATTTCAGTGCTATAGAATTTGGGTTGAAAATTCAATTTTATTGATATTTGCGACTAATATCGTGGTGAGCTAACTTTCTTGTGTGAATATGAACGAAACATTCTATTTGCGAGCTATAGCCATTGCAATGCTATAGAATCTGTCTGGAAAATTTAATTTTATTGATATTTTCGAATAATATCGTGGTGAGATAACTTCCTTGGATAAATGAGGAGGAAAGATACTATTGGCGTGCTATAGCCATTTCAATGCTATAGAATCTGCCTCGAAAACTCAATTTTATTGACATTTTCGACTAATATCGTGGTGAGGTAGCTTTCTTGCATAAATAAGGCGAAAAGATTCTATTGGCGAGCTAAAGCCATTGCAATGCTATAGAATCTGTCTGGAAAATTCAATTTTATCAATTTTATTGATATTTTCGTCTAATCTCGTGGCGAGCTAAGTTTCTTGCATAAATAAGGAGGAAATAATCTATTGGGGCGCTATAGCGATTGCAATGCTATAAAATCTGTCTGGAAAATTCAATGTTATTGATATTTTCGTCTAATATCGTGGTTAGCTTACTTTCATCGATAAATAAGGAGGAAAGAATCTATTGGCGTGCTATAGCCACTGCAATGCTATAGAATCTGGCTGGCAAATACAATTTAATTGACAATTTCGGCAATATCGTGGTGAGCTGCCAATCATGGACAAATAAGGAGGAAAGATGCTATTGGCGTGCTATGGCCATTGCAATGCTATAGAGACTGCCTCTAAAATTCAATTTTATTGACATTTTCGACTGATGCCGTGGTGAACTTACTTACCTGCATAAATAAGGAGGATGGATTCTCTTGGCGTGCAATAGCCAATGCAATGCT
>NW_016938690.1:0-475 GCF_001483705.2 Eufriesea mexicana | reverse complement strand
TGCTATAGCCATTGCAATTCTATAGTATCTGGATGGAAAATTCAATTTTATAGACATTGTCGATTAATATCGTGGTTAGCTGTCTTTCTTCGATAAATAGGGAGGAAAGATTCTATTGGCGTGCTATAGCCACTGCAGTGCTATAGAATCTGTCTGGAATATCCAATGTCATTGACATTTTCGGCTAATATCGTGGTGAGGTAACTTTCTTGCATAAATAAGGAGGAACGATACTATTGGCCTGCTATAGCAATTGCAGTGCTATAGAATCTGTCTGGAATATCCAATGTCATTGACATTTTCGGCTAATATCGTGGTGAGGTAACTTTCTTGCATAAATAAGGAGGAACGATACTATTGGCCTGCTATAGCAATTGCAGTGCTATAGAATCTGTCTGGAATATCCAATGTCATTGACATTTTCGGCTAATATCGTGGTGAGCTACATTTCTTGCATATAGAAGAAGCAAATATT
>NW_016938689.1:0-716 GCF_001483705.2 Eufriesea mexicana | reverse complement strand
CGGAAATGTCAATAAAATTGTATTTTCCAGCCAGATTCTACAGGACTGCAATGGCTATAGCACGGCAATAGAATCTTTCCTCCTTATTTATGGACGAAAGTTACCTCACCACGATATTAGCCGAAAGTGTCAATAAAATTGAATTTACCTGAAAGATTCTACAGCAGTGCAATGGATATAGCACGCCAAAAGCATCTTTCCCCCTTACCTATGCAAGGAAGATAGCTCACCAAGGTATTAGTCGAAAATATCAATAAATTTGAATTTTCCAACCACATTATGTATCATTGCAATGGCTATAGCACGCCAATAGAATGATTTCTCCTTATTTATGCAAAAAGATAGCTCACCACGGTATTAGACGAAACTGTCAATAAAATTGAACTTTCTTGGCAGATTCTATAACATTGGGACGGTTATAGCACGCCAATAGAATCTTTCCACCTTATTAATGCAAGAAAGATAACTCACCACGATATTGGTCGTAATTGTCAATGAAATTGAGTTTGCCAGGCAGATTCAATAGCATTGCGATGGCTATCGCACGGCAAAAATATTTTTCCTCTTTACCTATGCAAGGAAGATAGCTCACAAAGATATTAGTCGAAAATGTAAGTAAAATTGAATTTCCATTCCAGATGCTATAGCTTTGAAATGCCTAGAGCAACCAATAGGATATTTCCTCCTTCTTTATGCAAGAGAGATAGCTCACCGCG
>NW_016938688.1:0-933 GCF_001483705.2 Eufriesea mexicana | reverse complement strand
ACATCCATCCATACATTCATACATCCACACATCCATAAATCCATCCATACAAACATCCATCCAACCATACATACATCCATACATACATCCATACATATATCCATACTTCCATCCATCCATGCATACATTAACTCATACATCCACCCATCCATACATCCATACATACATCCATTCTTCCGCACATCCATTCATCCGTACATCCGTCCATCCATACATCCATCCATACATACATCCATTCTTCCGCACATCCATTCATCCGTACATCCGTCCATCCATACATCCATCCATACATACATCCATTCTTCCGCACATCCATTCATCCGTACATCCGTCCATCCATACATCCATCCATACATACATCCATTCTTCCGCACATCCATTCATCCGTACATCCGTCCATCCATACATCCATCCATTCATACGGCCATCAATACATACATTCAGCCATCCATACTTCCACACAGCCATACATCCATAAATCCTTCCATTCGCACGTCTATCGTCCGATACAGCCACCCAACCATATACACATACATCCAAACATACATACATCCATACATACATACATCCATACATACATTCATCCATACAACCATACATTCATGCATCTATACACCTGTACATCCATACATCCATCCATCCATATATCCTGCCATGCACACAAACAACCGTCCATACATCCATCCATCCACACACGCATACATGCATAAATCAATACATACATACATATATACATCCATACATGCATACATCCGTACATTCTTACATCCATACATTCATACATACATACATCCATACATGCATACATACATACATTCATACATCCATCCATCCATCCATCCGTACATCAATCCATCCATACATCCATAAATTTATACATCCATACATCCATAAGTCCATCCATCCATACCTCCGTCCATCCATACATCCATC
>NW_016938687.1:0-317 GCF_001483705.2 Eufriesea mexicana | reverse complement strand
AATCCAATGGCAAGTACGGCCATCTACATGCCAGAGAATAGGTCTATTCAAAATATATAATCTGTAATAGCTCGGCGTATAGATCGCCTAACGCCTTCAATCCAATGGCAAGTGCAGTCATCTACTTGCCAGAGAAAAGGTCTATTCAAAAACTATAAACCGTTATAGCTTGGTGAATAGATCGCCTAACGCCTTCAATTCAATGGCATGTACAGACATCTACTTGCCAGAAAACAGGTCTATTCAGAATCTATAACCTGTTATAGCTCGGTGAATAGATCGCCTGACGCCTTCAATCCAAAGGCAGGTACAGCCAT
>NW_016938686.1:0-941 GCF_001483705.2 Eufriesea mexicana | reverse complement strand
GTGGATGTGTGAATATATGTATGGATGAATGTAACGGTGTATGTATGGATGTATGTATGGATGTATGTATGGTTGCATGGATGTATGGATGGATGGCTTTATGGATATGTGTATGTATGAATGAATGTATGGATGGATGTATGGATGGATAGATGTATGGATCGATGGATGTTTGAATGGGCGCTAGTATTGATGGATGGATGTATGGTTCGATGGATGTGTGGATGATTATGGATGTATGGATGTATGCATGTATGGATGTATGTATTTATGAATGTATGGATGCAAGATTGTATGTATGTATGCATGTATGGATGAATGGATGTATGGATGTATTGACGTATGGATGTACGAATTTATGGATGTACGGGTGTATGGATGTATGGATGGATGTATGGATGTATTGATGTATGTATGAATGGATTGGTGGATGGATGTACGGATGGATGGATGTGTGGATCGATGGATGTATGGATGGGTGGATGTATGAATGGAAGAATGTATCGAAGGGTGGACGTATGGATGGATGGATCTCCGGATGGACAGACGTAAGGATGTATGAATGTATGGATGGATGGATCTATGATTGGATGGATTTATGAATTGGTGGATGAATGGATTTATGGGTGGGTGGATGGATGGACGAATGTACGGATGTGTGTATAGATGTATGTGTGATGTACGGATTTATGGATGTATGTATGTGTAAATGTATGGGTGTACGGATGAATGGATGTATGGATCTATATGTGTATGGATGTTTGGATGGCTGGATGTACGAGTGTATGCAGGAATGGATGGATGGATGTATGGATGTATGTATCGACGTAAGTACGGATGTATGAATGGTTGTATGGATGGATGGATGTATCGAATAGTAGACCTACGAATGGGAGGATTTATTGATGTATGGCTGTGGGGATGTATGTATGTATGGATGG
>NW_016938685.1:294-620 GCF_001483705.2 Eufriesea mexicana | reverse complement strand
TGAATATTCCAGGAAGATTTTATAGCATTGCTATGCCTATAGCAAGACAACAGAGTCCTTCCTACTTATTTATGCAAAAAAGAAAGCTCACCACGATATTAGTCGAAAATGTCAATGAAATTGAATTTTCCAACCAGATTCTATATCATTGCAATGGCTATAGCAGGCCAAAAGGATCCTTGCTCCTTATTTATGCAAGAAAGTTAGCTCGATACGACACCAGTCGAAAATGTCAATAAAATTGGACTCTCCGGACTGATTCTCTAGCATTGAAATGCCTATAGCACGAGAATTGCATCATTCCTTGTTATTTTTGGAAGAAAATT
>NW_016938685.1:0-278 GCF_001483705.2 Eufriesea mexicana | reverse complement strand
ATGTCAATAAAATTGAACTTTCCAGCCAGATTCTGCAACATTGCAATGGCTATAGAACTCCGAAAGTAACTTTCCTCCTTACTTATGCAAGGAAGTTAGCTCACCACGATATTGGTCGAAAATGTCAATCAAATAGAATTTTCCAGGAAGATTTTATTGCATTGCTATGCCTATAGCAAGCCAACAGAGTCCTTCCTCCTTATTTATGCAAAAAGATAGCACAAAACGATATTAGTCGAAAATGTCAATGAAATTGAATTTTCCAACCAGATTCTATA
>NW_016938684.1:8944-16200 GCF_001483705.2 Eufriesea mexicana | reverse complement strand
TAACACAGACTTTTGTGTTATACTCTGCTTTTCGGAGGTTATCTGCGCTCCATTGCCTTCTGATATGTTCAGTTTAGCTCTGCGAAAAAAACAATAGTGGTATCGGCACCTTATGTCGTGTTAGCCTACGTTCCTTTGGGTTAGTTTAGGCTAGGCTAGATTAGGTTATCTTTGTCACTTGTGCTTTGCAATTCATCGCCGCGAACTTCAGTGATCAGCTGTGCTCAAGTATATTCTGCTTAGCTCTGGAGAGGACAGGAATTGTGGAGTAGGTAGGTTTGGTGGAATCAGGTTACGCTTGGATATGCCATGTTTGGCTATGTTAAGCTAGGACAGATTTGACTTTTGTGTTATACACTGCTGTTCGGTGGATTCCTGCGCTCTACTGTTATGTTATATGCTCCGCTTTGCCCTGGGGAGGCCAGAACCAGTGGCCGCTTCCCGTTATGTAGAGTTAAGTTGCGTTCGGTTAAGTTAGGTTCGTTAGGGTTAGGATAGGGTATCTTCGTCTTTTGCGATGTACACTGAAATGCGGTGGATTTGTGAGCTCTGCTGTGCTCTAGTATATTCTGCATGGCTCTGGGGTCCGCAGTAATAACGGTCTTGCCAACATAGCTTGAGATACGATGCGTTACGTTTGGTTATTCTCGCTTTGGTTAAGTTTGGACAGCTTCGACCTTTCTGCTATAAACTGCGTTTATATGTTATTCTGCGCTCTACTCTCCTCTACTATGCTCTGCTTGGCTCTTCCTACACCAGAAATACTGGCCGTGGCAGGTTATGTTTAGTTAAGTTGCGTTTGGTTGTGTTAGGCTATTCTGGAATAGATTAGGATAGCTTAGACTCTTGTGCTCAACACTGCTTTCCTATAGACTTCTGGGTTCTACTGTGCTATATCATATTATGAACGTCTCTACGGATGCCAGGAATAGTGCTCTCGACCTGATAGGTTGTGGCATATTGCGTTTGGTTAGATTAGGTTTAGTTAGGTTTGGTATGCAAATCATTGACCTATGCGCTATATACTTCTATTCGATGGATTTCTGCGCTCCACATTGCCCTGCTATACTCTGCCCGACTCTGGGGTCGCCAGCAATAGTGGTCGTGTTGCGACAGGTTGAGATATGTTATGTTTGGTTGGGTCAGTTTTGGTCAGGTTTGGTTACAATGGATTTGACTTTTGTGTTATATACTGCTACTCGGCGTATTAGTGCACTCTAATGTGCTCTAGTATGTTCTGCACGGCACTGGGGTGCCAAAAATAGTGGGTTCGGCACGGTAAGCTTTGTTAGTCTACGTTCGGTTTGGTTAGATTTGGTCGCGTTATGTTGTGTTGTATTTGACTTTTCCTCTATGCGCTGCTATTTGGCAGCTCTCTGAAATCTACTGTGCCCTAGTATATGCTGTTTGGCTCAGGGGTTTCCGGCAATAGTGGTCGCGGTACGCTATGTTTAGTTAGGATTCGTTTGGTTATATTACGTTCGGGCGGGTTAGGATAGGGTAGCTATGACTTTCGTGCTATACACTGCTATTCGGCGTATTTCGACGCTCTATACTGCTCCAGTATAATCTTCCCGACCCTGGGAAGGCCAGTAATAGTGGTCACAGCACGTTGGGTTTGGTTAGGTTACGTTTGGTAAGGGTATGCAAGCTTGCGTTCGGTTTGGATAGCTCTGACCTTCTAGGCATAGACTTTTATTCGGTGGATTTCTGCGCTCTACTGCGCTCGACTGTACTCTGCCCGAATCTGGGCTGCCGAGTGATATAAGTGGCTGCACGTTGGGTTGAGTTATGTTACGTTCGGTTCCGTCACGATTCGTTCGGTTAGGAGTGGCTAGCTATGACTCTTGCGCTGTACACCGCTATTCGGTGGATTTCTACCCTCTACTGTGCTATAATATGCTCTGTATGGCTCTGTGGAGGACAGCAACTGCGGTCCCGCCAAGGCAGGTTGAATTATGGTACGCTTAGTTAGGTAAGGTCAGGCTTAGATTGGTCCGCCTTGCTTTGACCTTTGTGCTATACACTGCTATTCGGTCGAAATCCGCGCTCCGCGTTGCTGTACTAGCATCTGCTTATCTCTGGGGAGGCCAGCAATAATGGTCTTGGCACGTTTGGTTTCGTTAGATTTGGCTATGTTTGGCTAGGATGGCTTTGACCTTTGTGTTATACACTGACAATCTATTGATTATGTTTGGCTAGGATGGCTTTGACTTTTGTGTTATACACTGACAATCTATTGACTTCTCCGCTCTAATCTCCTCTAACATGCCCTTTTTGGCGATGGGGATGCCAGCAACATTGGTCTAGGCAAGTTAGGTTCTGTCAGGTTAGATTTGGTTATGGTACGTTTGGATAGGTTGGGACAGTATAACATTGACTTTTGTGTTATACACAGCAATTCAGTAGATTTCTGTTCTCTGCAGTGCTGCAGAGTATCCTGCAAGGCTCTGTGATGACATCAATAGTGGCCGCTGCGCGATGTACTGAGATCGGTTACGTTTCGTTGTGGTAGGTTAGGCTAGGTTAGGTATGGATGGCTTTTACATCAGTGCTGTACACTCTGATTGGGTAGATCACTGCGCTCAACAGTGTGCTACTATTCACTGCTTGGCTCTGGGGAGGCCAGCAATAGTGATCGTCGCACGTCAGTTTAAGTTAAGTTGCGTTTTGTCTGGGTCAGTTAGGTTGGGTTAGGCCGTTATAGCCTTGTCTTTTCCGATATACACTGCTATTCCGTGGATTCCTGCGCTCTAACTTGCACTGCTATAATCAGCTTGGCTCCGTGGATGCCAGTATTAGTTGTCGCGGCACGTTAGGTTGTGTTGTGTTACGTCTGGTTCGGGAACGTTACGCAGTATTTGGTAAGGATAGTTCAGATTCTTGTGCCATACACTGCTTTTCGGAAGACAACTACGTTCTACAGTGCACAACACTATTCTGCTTGGTTTTGTGGAGGACATCGGTGACCTTCGTGGCAGGATAGCCTGACACGTGCTACGTTTTCTTAGGTGAGGTTAGGTCGATTTGTGTTAGGATATCTTCGACGACTGTGCTATACACTTCAATTCTGCTCTACTATATCCCGATTGGCCCACGGGACGACAGCAATGGTGTTCGCGCCACGTTATTTTGAATTATGTTACGTTCGGTTATGTTAGCTTAGGCTAGGCGTGGTTATGGTAGCTTTGACATTCGTGCGATCCACTGCCTTTCGGTGGGTTTCTGCGCTCTGCTGAGACCTACTATGCTTGGCATTGTAGATGCCAAGTATAGTGGTCGCGGCTGGTTAGGTTCAGTTATGTTACGTTTGGCTAGGATATGTTGGTTGAGGTTTGGTTAGGATAGCTTTGGCTCTTGTGCCAGAAACTGCTATTCGGTGAGTGTCTCAGCGCTCTGCTTTGCTCTAGTATGTTCTGATTGGCGATGAGGTGGCAGAAATCGTGGCCGCGGCACGTTAGTCTGAGTTGGGCTGACGTATGGTTAGGTTAAGGTAGCATAGGTTATATAAATGTAGCTTTTACCTTTCCGCCATACACTGCAACTCTATAGACTTCTGCGTTCCACTCTCCTCTAATATGTCCTACCTGGCGATGGAGAGGCCAGCAATAGTGTTCTCGGTACGTTAGGTTGAGTTATATTAAGTTTGGCTATGTTTCGTTTCGCTTGGATATGATATGGTAGCTCCGACTATTGCGATATGCACTGCGATTCTATTGATATCTGCGCTCTACTCTCCTCTAATATGTTCTGTTTCGCTCTGTGGAGGCCAGCAGTACCAGTCGCGGCGCGATATGTTGAGTTACGTAACGATTTGTTAGGTTACGTTAGGTTAGGTTTGGTTAGGGTGGCTTCCACGTTTGTGTTATACACCGCTGTTCGTTGAATTTCTTCGCTTTACTGTGCTCTAATATGCTCTGCTTGACTCTGTGGAAGCCAGCGGGGGAGGCCTCGACACGTTAGGTTGGGTTTAGCAACTTTTGCTTATGTTAGGTAATGTACGGGTAGGTTAGGGTACCTTCGACCTTTGTGCTTTACACTTCAGTGCAGAGGATTTCTGCGCTCCACTGTACTCTAGTATATTCTGCCTTGCTCTGTGGTAGTCAGCAATAGTTGTTTCGGCACGTTAGGTCGAGGTGGGATGCGTTTGGTTAGGTTATTTATCTATGGTACGGTTAGGATGGCGTCGACTTTTCTGCTATTGGCAGCGATTCTAGGGATGCCTGCATACAACGCTCCTCCATTATGCTCTGCTTTGCTCTGTGGAGACGAGCAATATTAGTCGCGGCGCGTTAGGTGGAGTTAGATTACGTTTGGTTATGTTAGGTTTGGTTTGGTTAGGTTGGGGTAGCTATGACACAAGTGCATAGCACTGATATCCTTAGGACCTCTGCGCTATACTGTGCTCTACTGTACTCTGCTCGACACTGTGGACGGCAGTAACGGTGAGTCCGACACGACAGATTCAGTTAAGCTTCGGTTGGCTAGGATATGTTGGTTCGGGTTGGGTATTGATAGCTTTGAACTTTGTGCTATACACTGCTATACGTCGAATTTCTGCGCCCTGCCGTGCCTCAGTAAGGTCTGCTTGCCTCTAGGGGGCCAGCAATGGTGGTCTCGACACGCATGGTTGAGTTAGGTTACGCACGGTTTGGCTTGGTTCGGATATGTTTGGCCAGTGTAGCTTTGACTTTTGTGCTATGCACTGCTCTTCGTTCGAAATCTGTGCGCTGCGTTGCTCTACTAGCATCTCCTTGTCTCCGGGGAGGCCAGCAGTAGTGGACGTGGCGCATTTGGTCTAGCTAGGTTACGTTTGGTTAGGCCAGGTTTGGTTCAGTTTGGTTCGGGTGGCATTATCTCTTCTGCTGTACGCTGCCATTCTGTGCATTTCTGCGGCTTCCGTTGCACTACTATACTCTGCTCGACTCTGCGGAGGCCAGCTGTAGAGGTCTTGGCACGATAGGTTGGAATAGGATACGTTTGGTTAGGATAGATTTGGCTGCGCATGGCTAGAATGGCTCCGGATTTTGCGTTATACACATATAATCGGCGGATTTCTGCGCTCTACTGTGCCTTAGTATGCTCTGCTTGGCTCTGGGGAAGCCTGTAAGAGTGGTTTCGGCAGGTTAGGTTGAAATATAGTACGTTCGGTTATGTTATGTTGGCTTTGGTTTGGTTTGTGTTTTTTCAAATTTTCTGCAATAGGCAGCGATTCTAGGGATTCCTGCGCACAACTCTCCTCTATTGTGCACCGCTTGGCTCTGTGGAGGCGAGCAATGTTGGTCGCGGCACGTTAGGTGGAGTTAGATTACGTTTGGTTAGGTTAGGTTTGGTTTGGTTAGGTTGGGATAGCTTTGACACATGTGCTCAACAATGATATCCTAAGGACCTCTGTGCTTTACTGTGCCACACTATACTCTGCCCGACACTGGGGACGGCAGTAACTGTGAGCTCGGCACGTCAGATTCAGTTAGGCTACGGTTGGGTGGGATATGTTTGTTCGGGTTAGGTTTGGATAGATTTGAACTTTATGCTATACACAGCTATACGTCAATTTTCTGCGCTCTACTGTGCCTCAATATGGTCTGCTTGCCTATGGGGGACCAGGAACGGTGGTCTCGGCACGCAAGGTTTAGTTAGGCTACGTTTGGTTAGGTTGTGTTAGCCTGGGCGAGGTATGGGTAACTATGACTTAAGCGGTATAGACTATTTTCGGTGTATTTCGTTGCTCTGCTGTGTCCTAGTATGTTCTAGTTGGCTCTGGGCAGGCCAGTAGTAGTGGTCTATGCACGTTAGTTTGAGATTGACTAGGTACGTTTATGTTACATTTTGGCTATGTTATAACAGGCTAGCTTTGACTTCTGTGCTATACACAGCTATTTGGTTGTTTCCTGTGCTATACATTGCTCTAATATGTTCTGCTTGGCTCTGCGGAGGCCAGCAATACCAGTCCCGGAACCATATGTTGAGTTAGGCTACGTTCGGTTATGTTCGGGTAGAACAGGTTAGGTTAGGATATTTAAGACTTTTGTGATATACATTGCAATTCGGTGTATTTCTGCGCTTTACTGTGCTCTAGCATATTCCGCGTGGCTTTGGGGAGGGCAGTAATTCTTGACTCGGCACGTTGGGATGGGTCATTTGCGCTTGTTTACGTTATGTTTGGTATGGTTTGATAGTAGAGCTTTGACGTTTGTGCTATACAATGCTATACGATCAGTTCCAACGTTCTACTGTGCTCTCATATGTTCAGCTTGTCTCTGGGGTGGCCGCCAATAGCCGTCTCCGCACGATAGGTTGGGTTATGCTACGTTTGGCTTGGCTAGGTTTCGGGAAGGTCTGGTTATTATAGCTTTCCCTTTTATGCTATACACTGCTATTCGGTCGATATATGCGCTCTGAATTCCTCTACAGGCCTCTACTTGCCTCTGGGGAGGCCAGCTACTGCGGCTGTGGCACGATAGGCTGAGTTATGTTGCGTTCGGTTATGTTACGTTTTGTTGCGATAGGATAGGGTAGCTTTGACTTACGTGCCGTAGTTTGCTCTTCGGTGGACTTCTGCGCCCTTCTGTGCTCTAATATGCCCTACTTTGCCCTGGGGAGGGCAGAAATTGTGGCTGCGGCGCGTTAGGTTGAGTTGAAATTCATTTGGTTATGATAGGTTTCTTTGGGTTATGTTAGGAAATCTTTGACTTTCGGGTTATACGCTGGGACTCTATGGAGTTCGGCGCTCTACTTTCTTCTAATAAGCTCTGCTTATAAATGGGGAGTCCAGCAATAGGGGTCTAGGCACGTTAGGCTGAGTTCGGTTACGTCTGGTTATGTTACGTTTGGTAAGGTTAGGTTTCGGATACCCTTTACCCTTGTGCTACACACTGCTGTTCGGTGGATATGTTCGCTCTACTGCCCTCTCGTATGCTCAGCTTGGCTCGGACGGCGCCGGCAATAGTATTCTCGACACGTTAGGTTTAGTTAGGCTACGTTTGGTTAGGTTATGCTGGTTTGGGTTAGGTTAGGATTGCTTTGTCTTTCGTGTCATAAAATCATTTGGTGGAACTCTGCTCCGTTCTGCGCACTATTATACTCTGTTGGTATTCGGGTAGGCCAGCAATAGTGGTCGCGGGAAGTTATTTTGAATAATGTTACGCTTGGCTATGTCGCGATTTGCTAGGTTCGGAAAGGATGGATTTGACTTTTGTGTTATACACTGCTATACGGTGCATTCCTGCGCTCTATATTGCTCTAGTATACTCTGT
>NW_016938684.1:0-5232 GCF_001483705.2 Eufriesea mexicana | reverse complement strand
ATATTAGGTGGATTTTAGCTCCCTACGGTGCTCAAATGCCTTTAGCTTGGCTCTGGGAAGGCCAGCGGTAGTAGTCTCTGCACGTTACATTGTGACATGTTCCGCTCGGTAATGTTGCGTCATGATAAATTTTGTCAGCATAGCTTTAGCTTTTGTCTGTTCACTGCTATTCGGTGGACTTATGCACACTACTGCGCCCTAGTATGTCCTGCTTGTCTCTGGGGAGGACAGTAACAGTGGTCGCGGCTCATCAGTGTAAGTTAAGATACGTTCGGGTATGTTACGATCCACTACGTTAGGAGAGGATATCTATGCCTTTAGTGCTATAGTCTGCTGCTAGAAGGATTTCTGCGCCCCACAGTGCTCTAATCTTTTCAGCTTGTATCTGGCTGGCCAGCAATAATGGCCTCGGTACTTTACGATCAATCAGGTTACGTTCGATAAGGTTGGTTCAGGCTAAGTTTAGTTAGGATAGCTTTAACTCTTTTACTGTACACTGCTGTTAGGTGAATTTCTGCGCCCTACAGCACTCTAGTATTCTCAGCTTGGCTCCAGCAAGGCCAATAACAGTTTTCTTGTCTCGTTATGATGAGTCAGGTTACGTTCTGGTAGGTTTGATGAGGCTAAGTTGGGTCAGGATAGCTTTAGTTCTTTTGCCGTACACTGCTAATCGGAGAATTTCTGCGTTCTACAGTGCTCCAGCAGATCCTGCTTGGATCTTTGGAAGGCCTCAATAGCGGTCTCGGCAGGTTATGTCGAGTCCGGCAAAGTTTGGTTATGTTCTGTTGGTTTGGCATAGGCTTGGGTACCTTTGACTTTTCTGATGTACCCAGCGATTATATGGATTTCTGTGTCCTACTCACAACTGACATGTTTCGCTTGACTCTGCGGGTGCCAGCAACAGCGTTCACGGCGCGTTGTGTTGAGTTGGGTTATGTATGGTTATGTTTCGGTTAGTTAGGTTAGGAGAGGACGGCGTTGACTTTAGAGCTATAGTATGATATTAGGTGGATTTCAGCTCCCTGCCGTGCGCTAATTCCTTCAGCTTGGCCCTGGGAAAGCCAGAGATAGTCGCCCCTGCACGTTACACTCTGACAAGTTACGTTCTGTTGCGTTGGGTCAGGGTATGTTTTGTCAGGATACCTTTAACCTTTGTGCTGTACACTACTGTTCGTGGATTTATGCGCTCTACTACGCCCTAGCATGTCCTTCTTGTCTCTGCGGAGGATAGTAACAGTGGTAGCGGCGCGTCGGGTTAATCAAGGATAAGTACGGTAACGCCACGATTCTCTCTTTTAGGTGAGGATAGCTATGCCTTTAGCGCTATGGCCTGCTACTAGGTGAGTGCCTGTGTCCTACACTGCTCTAATACTTTCAGCTTGGCTCTAGCAAGGCCAGCAATAGTGGTCTCGGCTCCTTATGGAGTTTCTGGTTTCGTTCGGATATGCTGGGTCAGGCTGAGTTTGGACAGGATTGCTTTAACTTTTGCGCTGCACACTGATGTTCGTTGGACTTCTGCGCTCTGCTATACTCCAGTACGTCCTGCTTGGCTCTGGGAGTGGCAGGAATAGCGGTCTCGGCACGACAGGTTGAGTTAAGCTATGTTTGGTTTAGTTCTGTTGGCTTGGGTCAGGCTTCGGTAGTTTGGACTCTTTTGATATACACAGCGAAGTTATGGATTTCTGCGTTCTACTCTCAAGCAATGTGTTCTGCTTGGATCTGGAGTGGCCAGTAGCAGTGGTAGCTGCGCGTTATGTTGACTTGGGTTACGCATGGTTATGACACTATTGGTTATGATTGGAGATGATAGCTTTGACATTAGTGCTATAGTCTGCTATTAGGTGGATTTCTGCGCCCTACAGTGCTCTAATGCTTTCAGCTTGGCTATGGGAATGCCAAAAGTAGTGGCATCGACTCGTTACATCGGGACATGTTACGTACCGTTAGGTTGGTTCAGGACAAGTTTGGACATGGCAGCTTTACCTTTTGTGTTCTACACCGCTATTCGGTGGATTTATGTGCTCTACTGTGCCCTAGTGTGTTCTTCCTGTCTTTGGGGAGGGCAGCAATTGCGGTGGCGACACCTTAGGTTGAGTCAGGCGGTGTTTGGCTTCGATCCGTTGGTTAGGGTTAGAGACGGTTAGCTTAAACTTTTCGGATATATATCGCGATTCTGTGGATTTCTGCGTTCTAGACTTCACTAATATGTTGAGCTTGACACTGGGGAGGCCAGCAATGGTGGTCGCGCAAGTTAGGTTGTGTTAGGTTAGGTTTGCTCGTGTCACGATTGGTTAGGCTAGGATGGGATATCTTTGTCTCTGGTGCTGTAGTCTGTTACTATGTGGACTTCTGCGCCACACAGTGCTCGAATAACTTCAGCGTGCCTCTGGCAAGGCCAGCAATTGTGATCTCGGCACGTTATTTTGAGTCATGTTACGTTCGGCTATGTTGGGTTAGACTAAGTTTGATCAGGTGAGCTTCAACTTTTGTGCTGTACATTGCTATTCGGTGGACTTCTGCGCTCTGCTGTTCTCCTGTATGTCAATCTTGGCTCTGGGGACTGCAACAACTGCGGACTCGGCACATTACGCTGATATAGGCTATGCTTGGTTATGTTCAGTTGGTTTTGGGCTAGGTTCGGGTAGGTTCGTCTTTTCCGACATACACTGCGATTCTATTGATTTCTGCACTCTACTCTCCACTATTGTGCTCCGCTTGGCTCTGGGGAGGCCAGAAACTGTGGTCGCAGCACGTTATGTTCAGTGAGGTTATGTTCGCTTATGTTGGTTTAGGCTAAGTTTGGTCAGGGTATCTTTAACTTTTGTGTTGTACACAGCTGTTCGGTAGATTTCTGCGCTCTACTGCGCTATAGAATGACCTGCTTTGCTCTCGGGAGGGCAGCAACAGCTGTCTCTGCACGTCAGGTTTAGCTTGGATATGTTTGACTAAGTCCTGTTTGTTTCGGATTGGCTTGGGTAGTTTAGAATTTTCTGATATACGCTGCGATCCTATGAAATTCTGTAATCTACTCTCCACTAATGTGTTCTGCTTGGATCTCGCATGGCCAGTAGTAGTGGTAGCGGCACATAATGTTGACTTCGGTTACGCTTGGTTATGCTTCTATTGGTTATGTTAGGAGAGGATAGCTTTGAAATTAGTGCTATAGTTTGCCATTCCGTTGATTCGTACTCCATACAGTGCTCTAATGCTTTCAGCTTGACTTTGGGACGGCCAGCAAGGGTGGTCTCGGCACGTTATGATAGGTCATGCTACTTTCGGTTATGCTGGGTTCGGTTACGTTTAGTAAGGATAGCTTTAACTTTTGGGGGGGGGGGGGCAGCAATAGCGGCTTCGGCAGTAGAGTTTGAGTTGAGCTATGTTTGCTTATGTTCTGCTTGTATGGACTAGGACAAGGTAGCTTTGACTCTTCTGATATACACAGCGATTCCATGGATTTCTGCGTTCTACTCACCACTAATGTGTTATGCTTGGCTCTGAGGAAGCCAGCGTTAGTGTTCCTGGGATGTTAGGTTGAGCTGTGTTGCGACTGGTTATTTTCGATTGGTTAGGTTTAGCCTGGATAGCTTTGACTTTACTGCTATAGTCCGATAGTAGGTGGATTTTCGCGTCCTACAGTGCTCTAATATTTCCAGCTTCGCTCTGGAAAGGCCAGCAATAGTGGCCTGAGCACGTTATGTTGAGACAGGTTACGTTCGGATAGGTTGACTTAGGCTAAGCTTTATTAGGGTAGCGTTAACTTTTGTGCAGTACACAGCTATTCGTTAGATTTCTGCCCTCCGCTGGGCTCCAGTATGCCCTGCTGGGCTCCGAGGACGGCAGCAATAGTGGTCGCGGCTCGTTAGGTTGAGCAACTTTACGTTCGGTTATGTTTCTATTGGCTAGGCTAGGAGAGGATAAATGCGACTTTAATAATGTATTCTGCTATTAGGCAGATTTCTGAGCACTAGAGTGCTCTAATATTTAAAGCTTAGCTCCGGCAAGGCCAGCAACAGTGTTCTAGGATCGTTATGATTAGTAATGTTACGTTGGGTTAGGATAGTTCAGGCTAAGTTTGGTTACGATAGATTTAACCTTTGAGCTGCACACTGCTATTCGTTGGAATTCTGCGCTCTACTCAGCTCCGGTAAAATCCGCTTTGTACTGGGGAGGCCAGCAATAGTGGCCTAGGCACGTTAGGTTGGATGACGATGCGCTTGGTTATGTTACGTTTGGATAGATTAGGATAGGGTTGCTGTACACTGCTATTCGTTGGATCTCTGCGTTCTACTGTGCTCTACTTTACTCTGCTCGACCCTGTGGTGGCCAGCAGTAGTGGTCGTGACACGAAAGGATTATTTCGGTTACGTTTGGTCATGTCATGCTCGGTTAGGTTAGGGGATGGTAGCTTTGACTTCTGTGCTAAGCACTGATATTCGGTGGATTACTGCACTCTACAGTGATCTGATATGTTCAGCCTTGCCCTCGAAAGGACAGCAATAGTGGTCAAGGCACGTTATTCTCTGTTAGGTTACGTTTGGTTGGGTTATGTTGCGTCAGGTTACGTTAGGATATCTTTGACTCTTTTGCTGTACACTCCAGCGCCGCGGATTTCTGCGTCCTGCTGTGTTCTAGTATATTCTGGGAGTCTCTGTGGAAGTCAGCAATTGTGGTCTAGGCAAGTTAGGTTGTGTTAGGTTACGTTTGGTTCTGTTATGTCAGGATAGCTTTGACTTTTGTGCTTTAAACTGCTGTTCGGTAGATTTCTGCGATCTAATGTGCACTAATATGCACTGCTGGTCTCTGAAGAGGCTATCAATGGTGGTAATGGCACGATAGGTATATTTATGCTACGTTTGGCTAGGTTAGGTTGGCTATGGTTGTGTTAGGGTGGGTTCGACTTTTCTGCTTTGCACTGCGATTCTATGCGTTTCTGTGCTCTACTCTCCTCTATTATGCACTGTTCAGCTCTTTGGAACCTAGCAGTACTGGTCGCGGCACTTTTCGTTGGGTTAGGTTACGTTCGGCATAGTTAGGCTTCCTTGGGTTGGGTTAGGGTAGCACCGGCTTTTGTGCTCAACACATTTGTCGTATGAACTTCAGGACTCTACTGTGCTGTATCATATTCTGCCTGTCCCTGGGGACGCCAACAATAGTGGTCACAGCACGTTAGGTTGTGTTATGTCACTTTCGGCTAGGTTAGGGTAGGTAAAGTTTGGTCAGGTTGCCCTCGAC
>NW_016938683.1:0-580 GCF_001483705.2 Eufriesea mexicana | reverse complement strand
GGTTGATTAGGTAACAACCGGTTAGATTAGGTTTGTTTGGGTTAGTTTGGAATATCGTTGACTTTCGAGATATAAATTGCCATTCAATGGACCCCAGTGCTTTTTTCTCCTCCAATGTGCCCTGCTTGCCGACGGAGAGGGCAGCAGTATTTTTCTCGGCACGCGAGTTTGAGATAGCATAGTTTTGGCTAGGCTACGGTAGCTCTGGTTAGGCTTGGATGGCTCTGACGTATGTGCTCACCACTGACCTTCTACGGACCTTTGTGCTCTACTGTGCTCTGTCATATTCTGCTTGCCCCTGGCTAGGCCAGCAATAGTGGTCGCGGCACGTTAGGTTGAGTCAGATTGCGTTTGGATAGGCTAGGTTTGGCTGGGTTACGATTGGATAGATTTAACATTTGTGCTCTACAATGCTATTCGGTGTACTTCTGCACTCCGCAGCGCTCTAATACGCTCTGCTCGGCTTACGGCAGGACAGCATCATTGGTCTCGGCATGTTACTTTGAGTTAGGTTACATTCGGTTATGTTACGATTGGATAGGTTATGAAGGGATATGGGGATGTCTGCAGTATTGGTCTC
>NW_016938682.1:0-697 GCF_001483705.2 Eufriesea mexicana | reverse complement strand
TACACATTTATGCGACGGGTTCATATGATCTTCCGTGCGCAAATGTTTTCTGCTTGGCGCTGAGGAGCCCGGCGCCAGTGGTTGTGGCACGCTCTGTTCAGTTGTCCTACTTTTGGTTAGGTTAGGCTAGGGCAGGATATGCTAAGGAACCTTCCACTTTTGTCCTATTCACTTCAATGCCGAGGATTTCTGCAAGCTACTGTGCTCTGGTATACTCCACTTCCCTCTGTGTATATCAGCAGTACGTGTCCCGTCATGTTATATCCAGTTAGGTTACGTTTGTTTATGTTACGTTTGGCAAGGTTAGGATACCCTAGTTTGACTTTTGCGCCATGCACTGCTATCCCACGGATTTCTGCGCAATAGTGTGTTCTAATATGCTCTGCTTGTTACTGGCGTGGCCAGTAATTGTTGTCGCGGCGAGATAGGTTTAGCTAGGTTGTGTTCCGTCTGGATAGGTTTGGAAGGATAGGCTAGGATATCTACGGCTTTTGTGCACTACATTGCAACGCGGTGGATCCTTGATCCCTGAGCCCTGCTGTGCTGTAGTGTATTATACTATCACTACATTGCAACGCGGTGGATCCCTGATCCCTGAGCCCTGCTGTGCTGTAGTGTATTATACTAGGTGCTAGGGATGCCAGCAGTAGTGGTCCCGGCAGGCTAGGTTGAGCTGGGCTTCGTATGGTTATGTCAC
>NW_016938681.1:0-282 GCF_001483705.2 Eufriesea mexicana | reverse complement strand
AGACCAAATCTCTGGCATGTAGATGACTGTATATGCCATCGGATTGAAGGCGTTAGGCGATCATTTCACCAAGCTGTAGGCGGTTATAGATTTTGACTGGACCAAGTCTCTGGCAAGCAGATAGCTGTACTTGCCATCGGTTGAAGGCGTTAGCCGACCTATTCACCAGCTATAACAGATTATAGGTTTTGAGTAGACCTATTCTCTGGCAAGTAGATGGCTGTACTTGCCATTGGATTGAAGGCGTTAAGCGATCTACTCACCAAGCTATAACAGGTTATA
>NW_016938680.1:0-1320 GCF_001483705.2 Eufriesea mexicana | reverse complement strand
AGGTTGCGCTTTGCTTGGCTAGGTTCCGCTATGTTTTTTCAGGATAGCTTTGTCTTTTGTGCTGTACACTGCTATTCGGTCGGTATCCGTGCTCTACATTGCTCTACTAACGTCTGCTCGAATCTGGGGTGGCCAGCGATAGCGGTCGCGGCACGTTTGGTAGTGAAAGGATATGTTTGGTTAGGTTAGGTTAGGTTATATTTGGAAAGCGTTTCCTTGACCTTTATGCTATAAACTGCTATCCTTTCGGTATCTGCGCTCTGCATTGCTCTGCTGTACTCTGCATAGCTCTCGTAAGGCCAGCAATGGCTTTTGTGGCACGTCAGTTTGGGTTACGCTGCGTCTGCTAATGACACTCTTGGTTAGGTTACAATAGGGTAACTTGCGCTGTACACCGCTGTTCGGAGGATTTCTACGCTCCACATTGCTCTACTTCACTCTGCTCGATTCTAGAGATGCTAGTAATAGTGTTCCTGCATATTAGGTTGTGTTACGCTACGACTGGTTAGGTTATGCGAGTTTGGGTTAGGTTTGGGTTGCTTTCACTTTCGCGGCATAGGCTGTCTTTCGGTGGACTCCTGCGCTCTACCGTGCTCTGGTATGTTCTGCTCGGCTCTGGGGAGCCCAGCAACAGTGGCCTCGGCACGTGTGATTGAAATGGTTAACTTTCGGGTATGTTACGTTTCGTTAGCTTAGGATAGGCAGCTTAATCCTTAATGCTCTTCACCGCTATTTGGTGGACTTCGGCGCTCTACATTGCACTAATATGCCCTGCCTGTCTCTGGGGTCCAGAGTGATTATTCACTCCACCATATGCTTAGATATGTTACGCTCGTCTTTGCTGCGTTACGACTGGTTAGCCTAGGATACCATTGCGTTTGTACCGCACACTGCAATGCGGTGAATTACTGCGCTCTGCGGTGCTCTAGCATGTTCTGCTTGGCTCTGGGGAGGTCTGCAATGGTTGTCACGGCCCACAGGTTTGAGTTATGTTACGAATGTCCTGGCTAGGTTAGGATAGGTTTCGTAAGGTTATCTCTGACTTACGTGCCATACACAGATATTCCGAGGATTCCTGCCTTCCAGTGTGCTCTACTCTAATGTGCCGGAACCTGTGGGGGGGGGGGGCAGCATCAGTGGTCGCAGCACGTCACGCTGTGTTCGGCTATGTTACGTTAGGTTATGTTAGTTTGTGTTTGGCTTGGATATTTTCGGCTCCTCTGCTGTACACTGCGAGTCTATGGACTTCATCGCTCAACTGTGCTCTAATATAATCTGTCTTTGCCCTCGGGAAGCCAGAAATAGTGGCCGTGGCATGTT
>NW_016938679.1:0-885 GCF_001483705.2 Eufriesea mexicana | reverse complement strand
AGGAAAGTAGATCGCAGATATCCGCCGAAAAGCATTGCATAGCACAAACGTCTGAGCCATCCAAACCAAACTTAGCCGACCCCAACAACCCCTTCACAAAGCAGAACGTGTCACGCCCAATATTGCTGGTCTCCCAGAGGCAAGCAGAGTCTAGCAGAGCAATGCAGATCGCAGATGCCGACCGAATAGCAGTGTGTGTCGTAAAAGTCAAAGCTACTCTAACCAAGCCTAGCCTAACCTATCCAAGCCAAAAGTAACGTACATCAGCCTAACGCGCCGAGGTCACTATTGCTGGCCTGTCCAGAGCCAAGCAGAACGTGTTGTAGCATAGTCGAGCGCAGAAATCCATCGTATCGCAGTGCAAAGCACGAAAGTCAAAGCTACCCTATCTAAACCTAACAAAACGTAACATTACCGAAAGTAGCCCAACACAACCTATCGCGGCACGGCCACTATTGGTGGTCCTCGCAGAGTCCAGCAGGGTATAGTAGAGCGCAATAGAGCGCAGAAAGCCAACAAATGGCAATGCGCGGCACAAAAGTCAAGTATACCCTAATACGACCAGACATACCCTAAGCTGATCAAACTTAGAATAGCTAAACCTAACGAGCCGAGACCACTACCTCTGGCGCCTCACCCCCCTCCCAGAGCCAAGCAGAGCATGGTAGTGCACAGCAGAGCGCAAAATTTCAACGAATAACTGTGTATAGCACAGTTTATAGCACAAACAAAGTCAAAGGCATCCCGTCCTAACCTAACCAAACCGAACGTAATCTAACAGAACCTATTGTGCCGCGACCACTGTTGCTCGCATGCGGAGATTCGAGCAGGGTATAGCAGAGCAAGGTAGGCTGCAGGATTGCACAGAATGGCAGTGTATAGCAC
>NW_016938678.1:0-319 GCF_001483705.2 Eufriesea mexicana | reverse complement strand
ATGGTTGGTTATGTTCCGTTCGTTTGGGTTAGGTGTGTGTAGCTTCGACTTTTGAGATATACAATGCAATTCCCTGGGTTCCTGGGTCCTTCTCTCTACCAGTGTGCCCTGTCTGGCTCTCGGGAGGGCCGCAATAGCGGTCTCGGCACGTTATGTTGGGTTAGGCTATGTTTGGCTATGTTCTTTTGGCTACTGATAGGTTTTGGAATCTTAGACTCTTCTCATATACACTGCGATTCTACGGATTTCTGCATTCTACTCCATAATAATGTGTTTTGCTTGCCTTTGGGTAGGCCAGCAATAGTGGTAGCGGCACGTT
>NW_016938677.1:0-1432 GCF_001483705.2 Eufriesea mexicana | reverse complement strand
CTCGGCACGGAGGATTAAGTTATATTCGGTTCGCTTAGATTATGTTTGAATAGGTTAGGATAGCGAAGAGTTGACTAGTGCGCTATACACTGCTATTCGGTGGATTTGTACGCTCTACATAGCTCTACTATACCCTGATCGACTCAGCGGAGACCAGTAATTTATGGGGTCTTTGCACCACAGGTTTAGTTAGGTTACGTTTGGTTAATCTAGGTTAGGCTACGTTAGGTTAGGATGGCCTTGACTTTTATGTTGCACTCTGTTATTCGGTGGATTTCTGCGCTCTACTGCGACGTAATATATTCTGTTTGGCTATGGCTAGGCCAGCAGTGGAGGTCTCATCTCGTTCGCTTCAGCTGTTCTATGTTCGGCTATGTTATGTTATGTCTTGTTTGGTTAGGATAGCTTTGACTCTTGCGCTATACGCTGCTATATGGTCGATACCTGCGCACTGCATTGCTCCACTAGGATCTGCATGTCTCTGGAGTGGCAAGCAATAGTGGTCGTTGGACGTTTGGTTTAGATAGGTTACGTTTGGCCAGGCTTGGTTTGGTTAAGTTTGGCTCGGAAGGCTTTGACTTTTGTGCTAAAAGCTGGTACTCGGTGGACTTCTGCGCTCTTCTGTGCTCTAATATGTTCTGCTTGGCTATGGGGAGGCCAGCAATAGAGGTCTCGGCACGTCAGTATATGTCACGTTTCGTTTGGTCAGGTTATGGTTGGTTAACTTTGACTTCTGCGCTCTGAGCGACTATAGGGATAATTTCTGCGCTCTACCGTGCTCTAATATGATTTTCCCCGCTCTGGGGATGCCAGCAATAGCGATGGCGACATGTTCGGTTCAGTCAGGTTTCGTTTGAATTGCTTTAGGTAGGTTAAGTTTGGATAGTATAGCTTTGACGTTTGCGCTCTACGCTGGTCTTCGGTGTGCTTTTACTATCTATAGTGCTCTAGTATACTCTGCTTGGCTATGGGGAGGACAGCAGTAGTCCTCTCTGCACGTTAGGCTGAGTTATGTTGCGTTTGGTTACGCTGCGTTTGGTTAGGTTAGGATAGGGTAGCTTTGACTTTGTGCTGTGCACTGCTGTCCGGTCGACTTCAGCTACATACCTTGCTCTGCTATACTCTTCCCGGCTCTCGTGAGTCCAGCAATAATGATCGTGGCACCACAGGTTGTGCTACGTTACGTTTGTTCGTGTCACGTTTTTTCAGGTTAGGAGATTATAGCCTTGACTTTTGTGCTTTACACTGCTCTCCGGTGGATTTCTGCGCGCTACTGCGGAATAATATCCCCTGCTTTGCTCCGCGTATGCCAGAAATGGCGGCCGCGGCCCGTTATATTGGGTTAGGTTACGTTAATTTATTTCACGTTTGTTTCGGATAGGACAGGTAAACCATGTCTTTTGTGCTACTCACTGCCATTCGGTGGATTTCT
>NW_016938676.1:0-568 GCF_001483705.2 Eufriesea mexicana | reverse complement strand
TCCACCCTAATTTGTGCAGAAAACATTCCTCAACAAGATATTAGTCGAAACGTCAATAAAATTTAAATTTTCATTCAGATTATATAGCAATGCCATGGCTATAGCAAACCAGTAGGATCCTTCCTCCTTATTTATGTAGAATATCTTGCTCACCACGATATTAGTCGAGATTGCTATTAAAAGAGAACTATTCAGTCAGATTCTATTGCAATGCTGCGGCTATTGCAAACCAGAAGAACCTTACCTCGTTGTTTACGCTGAAAAGACTGCTCACATCAATATGAGTCGAAAATGTCAATAGTATTGAACTTTTCAGACAGATTCTATTGCAGAGCAATGGCTGTAGCAAACCGATAGAATCTTTCCACCTTATTTACGCTGAAAGGTTTGCTCACCGCAATATTGTTCGAAAATGTCAATAAGTTTGAGTTTTCCGGACAGTCTCTAATGCAATGCAATGTCAACTACTAACCAATGGTATCCTCCCCCATTATTTGTGCAGAACAGCTTGCTCATCAAGATATTAGTCGAAAATGTCAATAAAATTGAACTTTTCAGACAGATTCTA
>NW_016938675.1:0-336 GCF_001483705.2 Eufriesea mexicana | reverse complement strand
GGATCTTTCCTCCATACTTATGCAAGGAAGCTAGCTCACCACGATATTAGTCGAAAATGACAATAAAATTGAACTTTCCATCGAGATTCTCTAGCATTGCAATGGCAATAGCACGCCAATATAATCCTTCCGCCTTGTTTATGCAAGAAAGTTAGCTCTCCACGGTATTTGTCGAAAACATTAATAAAATTGAAATTTCCAGCCAGATTCTACTTCATTGCTATGGCTATAGCACACCAAAGGGATCTTTCCTCCATACTTATGCGAGGAAGATAGCTCACCACGATATTAGTCGAAAATGTCAATAGAATTGAACTTTCCAGCCCGATTCTGCAG
>NW_016938674.1:0-1237 GCF_001483705.2 Eufriesea mexicana | reverse complement strand
CGTGTCACGATTGGCTTAGTTTCGTTACGCTTTTTAACGTCAGGTTAGGTTATGTTTGGTTAAGATGGCTTCGACTCTTGTGCTATGTACAGCTATTCCGTGAATTTCTGCGCCCCACAGTGGTCTAATCTGTTCTGCTTGGCTTTGGGGAGGCCAGCAATTGTGGTCTCGTCCCGTTAGGTTTAGTTATTCTACTTGAGGTTATGTTGGGTAAAGTCTGGCTAGGATAGATTGTCTTTGACTTTTGTGCAGTACGTTGCTATTTGGTGGCTTTCTGCGCACTACTGTGCTGTAGTATATTCTGCTCGGCTCCGGGCAGGCTAGCAATAGTGTTCTCGGCGCGTTAGGTTGAGTTAAACTTCTTTCGGTTGTGTTACTCACGGTTATGTTAGGATAGGGCAACTTCGACTATTTGGCTATGCAATGCGATTATATGGATTCCTTCGCTCCACCTTCCTCTGACATGTGCTACATGGCGATGCGGACGTCAATCATGGCGATGCGGACGTCAGTAATAGTGGACTCGGCACGTTAGGTTCAGTCAGTCTACGTTTTGTTAGGTTATTTTCGGCGAGGTTTTGTTAGTCTTTCTTCGGCTCTTGCGCCATTCACTGCTATTCGGCGGCCTTCTGCGCTCTACGATGCACCAGTATATTTTACTTGTCTCTGGGCAGGCCAGCAATAGTTTTCTCGGCACGTTAAGTTAAGTTAGGGTGAGTATTGTTATATCACGTTTGGATACGATAGGGCAGGGTAGTTTCGACTTTTGTGCTATACACAGCTATTCGGTGGATTTCTACGCTCTACGTTGCCCTGCTATACCCTGCTCGGCTATGGGGAAGCCAGTAGTTGCGTTCTCGGCCTGTTAGGTAGAGTTAGGCAACGTATGGCTGCTTTAAGTTAGTTTGGGTTAGGTAAGGATAGACTTGACTTTCGCGGTATACACAGATATTCAAATGGACTTCTACGCTCTACCATGCTCTACCACATCCCGCTTAGCCCTGCGTATTCCAGCAATAGTGGTTTCGGAACGTTAGGCCGAGTTATGTTACTTTTGGTTTCGTTACGTTCGGCCCGGTTAGGATAGCTTAGCTTTGACTTCCGTGCTATACACTGCTATACGGTTGATTTCTGCGCTCTACTGTGCTCTAATATGTTCTGCTTGGCTCTGGGAAGGCCAGCAATAGTGGCCACCGCACGTTAGGCTGAGTTACGTTACGTTTTGCTTGGCTAGGCT
>NW_016938673.1:0-641 GCF_001483705.2 Eufriesea mexicana | reverse complement strand
CGATATTATTTAAAAATGTCAATAAAATTAAATTTTCCATGCAGATTCTATAGCATTGCGATGCCTATTGCGCGCCAATAGAATCTTCCCTCTTTATTTATGCAAAAAAGTTAGCTCACCCCGATATCAGACGACAATGTCAATGAAATTTGACTTTCCATCCAGATTATATAGCATTGCAATGGCCATAGCTCGCGAATAGAAGCTTTCCACCTTATTTATGCAAGAAAGTTAGCTCACCACGATATTAGTCGAAAATGTCAATAAAAATGAATGTTGCAGACAGGTTCAATAGCATTACAATGGCTATAGCACGCCAATAGAATTCTTCCTCCTTCTTCCTCCTCGTTAATGCAAGAAAGATAGCTCACCGCAGTATAAGTCGAAAATATCAATCAAACTGCATCTTCCAGCCAGATTCTTTAGCACTGCAACTGGTATTGCACGCAAATAGGATCTTTCCTCCTTATTTATGCAAAGAAGTTAACTCACCACGGCAATAGTCGTATATGTGAATAAAATTGTACTTCCCATGCAGATTCCATAGCATTGCAAAGGCTATAGCACGCCTATAGATTCTTTCCTCCTTATTTATGCAAGAAAGTTTGCTCACAACGATATTAGTTGAATATGGCAATAAA
>NW_016938672.1:0-563 GCF_001483705.2 Eufriesea mexicana | reverse complement strand
TGCACGGAAAATTCAATTTTACACACATTTTCGACTAGTATCGTGGTGAGATAACTTTTCTGCCGAAATAAGCAGCAAAGATTCTATTTGCGTGCTCTACCCGTTGCAGTGCTATTGAATCTGGCAGGAAAATTCAATTTTATTAACATTTTCGACTAATACTGTGGTGAGCTATCTATCTTCCATAAATAAGGTAGAAGGATACTATTGACATGCTGTGGACTTTGTAATGCTATAGAACCAGTCTGGAACGATCGATTTTATTGACATTCTCGGATAATATCGTGGTGAGCTAACTTTCTTGCACAAATAAGGAGGAAAAATTCCGTTGGCGTGCTATAGTATCTGGCTGCAAAATATATTTATATAGACAGTTCTGATTAAAATCGGGTTGAGCTAACTTTCTTACATAAATAATGAGGGAAGATTCTGTTGGCGTGATATAGCCATTGCAATGATACATAATCTGGCTGGAAAATTCAATTTTATTGACATTTTCGGAGAATATCGTGGTGAGCTGTCCTATTTGCATATATAAGGAGGACAGATTCTATTGGCGTGCT
>NW_016938671.1:0-519 GCF_001483705.2 Eufriesea mexicana | reverse complement strand
GACCTGACCTGAGCTGACCTGACCATATATGATCTGGCCTGACCTGGACTGACCTGATCTGACATGAACTGACAGCATCTGACCTGACCTGACCTGACCTGAGGTGACTTGTCCTGACCTGACCTGACCTGACCTGACCTGACCTGAACAGTCCGGGCCCTGCACGGCCTGACTTGACCTGAGGTGACCTGACATGACATGATCTGATCTGAAGTGAACTTGAACTGACCTGGCCTGACCAGGCCTGAAATGATCTGACCTGAACTGACGTTACCTGACCTGACGTTACCAGACCTGTCATTACCTGACCTGACGTTACCTAGCCAGACCTGACCTGACCTGACCTGACCTGATCTGACCTGACCTTAACTGACCTTACCTGACCTGAAATGACCTGACCTTACTGCTCTGACCTGACCTGACGTAACCTGACCTGACCCTACCTGGCCTCGCCTAACCTGTCCTGACCTGGCCTGACGTGACCTGACCTAATTGATCTGACCTGAGCTGACCTGACCT
>NW_016938670.1:0-1009 GCF_001483705.2 Eufriesea mexicana | reverse complement strand
AGCATAGGTTTTGCAATATTATGTTTGATTAGGTTACGTTATGTTAGGTGAGGATAGGGTAGGTCTGGCTAGGATAGGTGAAGTTAGGTATTGCAAAATTAGGTTAGGTCAAGTCAGGTTATGTCAGGTCAGGTCAGGTCATGACGGGTCAGTTCCGGTCACGTCATGTCAGGTCAGGCCATTCCAGGTCGGGTCAGGTGACATAAGGTCAGGTCGGGGCATGTAAGATCATGTCAGGTCAGTTCAGCTAATGTCAGGTCCGGTCAGGTCAGGTCAGGTCAGGTTATGTTATGTTATGTTAGGTTAGGTTAGATTACAATAGGTTAGGCTAGGTTAGGTGAGTTTAGGTTAGGCTTGATTACGATAGGTTAGGATTGGTTGGGTTGGGTTAGGCTAGGTTAGGTTAGGTTAGGATTGGTTGGGTTATGTTATGTTAGGTAAGGTTAAGTTAGGTTAGGTTAGGTTATGTTAGGTTAGGTTAGGTTAGGTTAGGTTAGGTTAGGTTAGGTTAGGTTAGGTTAGGTTAGGTTAGCTTAGGTTAGGTTAGGTTAGGTTAGCTTACGATATGTTAGGTTTGGATAGGTGAGCTTAGGTTAGGTTTGATTAGGTTAGGTTAGGATTGGTTGGGTTAGGTTATGTTGGGTTAGGTTAAGCTAGGTTAGCTAGGTTGGGTTAGTTCATGTTAGGTTAGGTTTCGTTTTGTTAGGTTAGGAAAAGTTTGGTTAGGTTGGGTTTGGTTATGTTAGGTTTGCTAAGGATTGGGTTGGTTTGGCTAGGATAGGTTTTACAAAGTTAGGATAGGTTAGGTTAGATTAGGTTAGGTTAGGTCAGATTAGGTCATGTCTGATCAGGTCCGGTCAGGTCAGGTCATGTCATGTCAGGTCAGGTCAGGTCAGTTAGTTCATGTCAGGTCAGGGCAGGTCTTGTCAGGTCTGGCCGTCTCAGCTCAGGTCAGGTCGTGTCTGGTCTGGTCATGACGGGTCCGGGCATTTCGGGTCAGTTCGGGTCA
>NW_016938669.1:4340-9874 GCF_001483705.2 Eufriesea mexicana | reverse complement strand
GGAACACTGAAACACACCTCATTGCGGTGTGTATCACAAATGTGAAAGATATCCTAACCTTACATGTCCAAACCAAAGCTAGCCAAACGTAGCGTAACTCAACATAACGTGAAGAGAGCACAATCATTGGCCTCCCCAGGGACGAGCAGAGCATATTAGAGCTCAGTCGCAGAAATCTACACAATAGCCGTGTATAGCACAGATGTCAATGATGCCCTACCTTAACCGAACCAAGCGTAACGTAACCAAACGTAACATAACTCCACCTAAAATGACGAAACGCCTCCCCTTGGCCTCCCTAGAGCCAAGCAGAACATGCTAGGACTGAGTAGAGCACAGCAAAAGCACCGAAAGCTGTGTATAGCACAGAAGTCAAAGCTATCCTATCCCAACATAACCAGACGTAACAGAACCAAACGTAACATAAATGAGCCTAATGTGCCGAGACGGCTATTGCTACCCTGCCCAGTGCCAGTCGGAACATATTAGAGTGGAGTAGATCGCTGGAATACACAGAATAGCGGGGTATAGCACAAAAGTCAAATCTATCCTGTTCTAACCTAGCCAAACGTAACATAACCGAACGTAACATAGTTCAACTATAGTGTCAAGGACACTACTGCTGGAATCCCACCAGCCAAGCAGAATATACTTGAGCACAGTAGAGCGCAGAAACCCGCCTCACTGAAGTGTACAGCACAAAAGAGGGAGATATGCTAACCTAACATTTCCTAACATAAGTTAACCGAACGTCACCTAATTCAACCTGTCGCACCGCGGAAGCCATTCGTGGCCTCCACAAGGTCAAGGAGAGTATATTAGAGCGGCGAACAGCGCAGAAATCCGCCGAGTTGCAGTATATAGCCCAAAAATCAAAGCTATCTTATCCTGAACTGACAAAGCATAATATAACCAAACGTTATCTATCTCAAACTAACGTGCCGAGACCACTATTGCTTTCTTCCCCGGAACCGAGAAAACATACTAGAGCACCGCAGAGCGCAGAAATCCGCCGAACAACAATCTACGCCAAGAGAGTTAGAGCGATCCAAACCTAACCCAAATTAACGTAACCTAACCTAAGATAGCGTAACTAAACCACACTTGAACGCCATTACAGGAATCCCCAGGGTCGAGCAGAGTATAGTAGAGCACAGTAGAGCGAAGAATGCCGCCAAATGACAATGTATAGCACAACAGTCAAAAATATCCTAACCTAACCAGACCTAACCCAACCTAACCAGACGCAGAATAACTAAACCAAACGTGCCGAGACATCTATTGCTGGCATCCCCAGAGCCGAGCAGCACATTCTACATGAAAGTGGAGCGTAGAAGGCAACAGAATGGCAGTATATCTGAATGGTCAAAGCTATCCAAACCTAACCCATGCCAACATAACATAACCGAACCCAAACTAACTCAACCTTTCGTGACACGACCGCCACTGCTGGCCTCCCCAGAGGCGTGCAGAGAATAGAAGAGCAATGAAGATCGCAGAAATACACTGAATAGTAGTGTATAGCACAAAGGTAGCAGCTACCCTGACCTAACCTAACCAAACGTAAACTAACCGAACGCAACATGACTCAAACTGTCCTGACGATATCACTATTGCTGGACTCCACAGCGCCAAGCAGGGCATACTAGAGCAGAGTAGGTCGCAGGAGTCCGCCAAATAGCAGCTTATAGCACAAAAGTCAGAGCAATCATATCCAAACCTAACCAGACTTAACATATGCGGAAGTAACGTAACAGTACCTGACGTGCCACGACCGCTGTTGCTGGCCTCACTGGAGCTAAGCAGATTATACGAGAGCAATATAGGGCATTGTAATTTTCCGAATAGCAGCGTACGGCTCAAGAGTCAAAGCCATCCTAACTAAACGTAGCCAAACCCGTCCTGGGCAAACGTAACATAACTTAACCTAACGTGCCGTGAGCACTATTCCTGGCGTCCGCAGAGACAAGCAGACCGCGATAGCGCACAGATGAGCGCAGAAGTCCATAGAATAGAAGTGCGTAGCACAAAAGCCACAGCTATCTTATCCCAAATCAACGTAACCTAATGCATCCAAACGTTATGTATCTCAACCTAACTTGCGGCGACCATTGTACCTGGGCTACCGAGAGTCGATCATAGTAGAGTAGAGAAGTGAAGAGCTTTGGACTTCAGTGAGGCGGACTTCTGTGCTCTACTCTGCTCTAATATATTCTTCTTGTCTCTGCGGAGGCCAGCAACACTGACCTCGGCACGTTAGGCTAAGTTAGGTCACGTTCGGTTTCGTTAGGCTACGCTATGTTATGCTACGAAATGTCTGTCTTTTCCGCTACACACAGTTATTCTGTGGGATTCTGCTCTCTTCTGTGCGCTACCACACCCTGCTTGCCTCTGTGGATGACTTTGACTTTTGCGCTATACCCCGCTGTTCGGTGGATTTCTGCTGTCTTCTGTGCTCCAAAATGCTCTGCTTTGCGCTGTGGTGGTCAGCAATAGTTGTCTCGGCACGTTAGGCTTAGTTATGCTTTTCTTGGCTAGGACAGGTTGTGTCATGTTAGGTTAGGATATCTCCCACTTTTGTGCTTTGCAATATACTGCGTCGGACTTCTGCGCTCTACTGTGCCCCAGCATATTCTGCTTTGCTCTTGGGAGGTTAGCAATAGTGGTCTAGGCATGTTAGGTGGAGTTATGTTACTTTCGGCTATACTATGTTCGGCTAGCTTAGTAGAGGACAGCTCTGACTTTTGTGCTGTACACTATTATTCAGTGGATTTCTGCTCCCTACTGTGATCTAATTTGCTCCGCCTTGCTCTGTGGAGGCCAGAAGCTGTGCCCGCGGCGCATTAGGTAGGTGCTACGTTTGGTTAGGTTAGATTTGTTTTGGTTCGGATAGGATATTTTCGACTTTTGCGCTCTACTCTGAAGTGCGACTGATTTATGCGCCCTACTCTCCTCTAATATGAGCTGCTTGGCACTGGGGAGGCCAGGAATAGTGGTCTCGGCACGCTAGGTTGTGTTAGGGGACGTTTGGTTATATAACGATTGGCTATGTAAGGAGGTTATATCTCCGACTTTTCGCTATACACTGCTATTCGGCGGTTTCGGCGCCCCTCAGTGCACAAGAATGCTCAGCCCGGCACATGGGAGACCAGCAATAGTGGTGTCGCACGTCATGTTGTGTTTTGCTGCGTTCGGCTGCGTTAGGATGTGATATGTTCGGTTAGGGTAGCTTCTACTTTTGTGCTATAGACTGCTATTCGGTGGATCTCTGCGCCCTTCATTTCTCTACAATACTCTGCTCGTCTATGGGCAGCCAGCAATAGGGTTCTCAGCAAGAAAGGTTGAGTTTGGATGCGTCCGGTTAGGTTATGTTAGTCTGCGTGTGGTCCGGATAGACCTGACTAACGTGGTGTACACTGTATTTGGGTGGATTTCTGCCCTCTATTGTGTGCTAGTCTGTCCAGCTTGGTTGTGGGGAGACCAGAAATAACGGTCTCGGCACGTTAGGTTGAGATATGTTACGTTCGACTATGTGTCGTTTGATTAGGGTTGGATAGGATAGCTTTGTCTTTTATGCCACACACCGCCATTCGGTCGATTTCTGCGCTATACATTGCTCTAATATGACCTGCTTGGCTCTGGGGAGGCCAGCAATTCCAGTCTCGGCACATTATGTTGCGTTATGCTACGTTCGGTTCGGTTAGGTTAGGGCACGTTGGGTTAGGATACCTCCCACTCTTGTGCTACACACTGCAATGCCGTAGGTTATTGCGCTCCACTGTGCTTTAGTATATTCTGCCTGTCTCTGAGGATGCTAGCAATATTGGACTCGGCGCGTTAGGTTAGGCTGGGTTACGCTTCGTTATGTCAAGTTAGTCTGTGAGGTTGGGTCGGGCTACGTTCGGTTGTGTTGCGTATGGTTATGGTAGGACAGGGTAACTTCGTATATTGTGCTATACACTGCTATTTGGTGAATTCCGGCGCTCTAGAGTGCTCCCTCTGCTCAGCTTGGCGCTGGGAATGCCAGATATAGCTGTCTCTGCACGTTATGCTTAGATACGTTACGTTCGGTTATGTTATGTTATGCTTGGTTTGGTCGGAGTAGCTATTACTTTTGCGCTATGCACTGCAATTCTGTAGTTTTCTGGGCTCTATTGTGCTCTAGCATGTAATGCTTGTTTCCGGGGAGGGCAGCAATAGTGGTCTCGATACGTTAGGTTGAATTAGTTTACGTTTGGTTATGCAACGTTTGGTTAGTTTAAGATATGTTAGCTTCCATTTTTACGCTATATACCTCTTTTCGTTGGATATCAGCGCTCTGCATTGCTCTAACATGCTCTGCTTGGCTCTGGGGATGTCGGAAACTGCAGTCTCGTCACGTTATGTTGAGTTGGGCTACGTTCGGTTATGTTATGTTTGGTTGTGATAGGATAGAGAAGCTTTGACTTTTGCGCTACACACTGCTATTCGGTGTATTTATGCGGTCTACAGTGCTCTACTATACTCTGCCCGACTCACGGGATGCGAGTAATAGTGATCGCGGCACTATATGTTGCGCTTGGTTACGTTCGGAGGTGCTTCGATTTTTTAAGTTAGGATATGGTACCTTTGACTTTTGTGCAAAATACTCCTTTTCGGTGGTTTTGCCCTCTCTACTGTGCTCTAACACGTTCTGCTGGTATCTTCGCGGGCAAGCAATATTGTTCGCGGCACGTTTGTTTCAGATAGGTTGCGTCTGGCTTAGCTACGTTAAGATAAGTTAGGTAAGGGTATCTTTGACTCTTGTGCTACACTCTGGAATGCGGTGGACTACTGGACTCTACTGTCCTCTAGTATAATCAGCTTGGATATGGGCAGGCAAGCAATAGTGAACTCATCGCGTAAGGTTGAGATAAGCTACTTCCGGTCCTGTTACGTTTGGCTACGTTGGGATAGGCTAGCTTCGACTATTGTGCTATGCACTGCAATTCTGCGGAACACTGCGCACTACTCTTCGCTAATACGTGCTGCTTGTTTCTGAGATAGGCGGCAATATTTGTATCGGCACGTTAGCAGGTGCTAGGTTACGCTTGGTGCGTCACGCTTAAATAGGTTAGGACATGTTAGCTTTGTCTTTTCCGCCGTACACTGCTATTCGGTTGGTGCATCCGGTCTGCATGGCTTTACTTCCATCTGCTTGTCTCTGGAGATGCCAGCAATAGGGTTCGTGGCACATTTGGTTGAGTTAAGCTACGTTCGGTTTGGTTAGAATAGGTTAAGTTTGGTTAGGATACCTTCGACTTTTGTGCTACACACTGCTATCCTTTGGACTTCAGCGCTCTTCTTTGCGCTAGCACAATCTGATTGCCTCTGTGGAGGCCAGTAATAGTGGTCGCGGCACGTCACGTTGTGTTATATTACGTTTGTTCATGTTAGATTTGATCGGGTTAGGAAGGGACAGCTTTGACTTTTGTGCTGTGTACAGTTATTTGATGGATTCCTGCCCTCTACTGTGATTTACTGTAATCTGCTTGACCCTGTGGAAGCCAGGAGTT
>NW_016938669.1:0-4081 GCF_001483705.2 Eufriesea mexicana | reverse complement strand
CACTTGAACGCCATTACAGGAATCCCCAGGGTCGAGCAGAGTATAGTAGAGCACAGTAGAGCGAAGAATGCCGCCAAATGACAATGTATAGCACAACAGTCAAAAATATCCTAACCTAACCAGACCTAACCCAACCTAACCAGACGCAGAATAACTAAACCAAACGTGCCGAGACATCTATTGCTGGCATCCCCAGAGCCGAGCAGCACATTCTACATGAAAGTGGAGCGTAGAAGGCAACAGAATGGCAGTATATCTGAATGGTCAAAGCTATCCAAACCTAACCCATGCCAACATAACATAACCGAACCCAAACTAACTCAACCTTTCGTGACACGACCGCCACTGCTGGCCTCCCCAGAGGCGTGCAGAGAATAGAAGAGCAATGAAGATCGCAGAAATACACTGAATAGTAGTGTATAGCACAAAGGTAGCAGCTACCCTGACCTAACCTAACCAAACGTAAACTAACCGAACGCAACATGACTCAAACTGTCCTGACGATATCACTATTGCTGGACTCCACAGCGCCAAGCAGGGCATACTAGAGCAGAGTAGGTCGCAGGAGTCCGCCAAATAGCAGCTTATAGCACAAAAGTCAGAGCAATCATATCCAAACCTAACCAGACTTAACATATGCGGAAGTAACGTAACAGTACCTGACGTGCCACGACCGCTGTTGCTGGCCTCACTGGAGCTAAGCAGATTATACGAGAGCAATATAGGGCATTGTAATTTTCCGAATAGCAGCGTACGGCTCAAGAGTCAAAGCCATCCTAACTAAACGTAGCCAAACCCGTCCTGGGCAAACGTAACATAACTTAACCTAACGTGCCGTGAGCACTATTCCTGGCGTCCGCAGAGACAAGCAGACCGCGATAGCGCACAGATGAGCGCAGAAGTCCATAGAATAGAAGTGCGTAGCACAAAAGCCACAGCTATCTTATCCCAAATCAACGTAACCTAATGCATCCAAACGTTATGTATCTCAACCTAACTTGCGGCGACCATTGTACCTGGGCTACCGAGAGTCGATCATAGTAGAGCAGAGAAGTGAAGAGCTTTGGACTTCAGTGAGGCGGACTTCTGTGCTCTACTCTGCTCTAATATATTCTTCTGGTCTCTGCGGAGGCCAGCAACACTGACCTCGGCACGTTAGGCTAAGTTAGGTCACGTTCGGTTTCGTTAGGCTACGCTATGTTATGCTACGAAATGTCTGTCTTTTCCGCTACACACAGTTATTCTGTGGGATTCTGCTCTCTTCTGTGCGCTACCACACCCTGCTTGCCTCTGTGGATGACTTTGACTTTTGCGCTATACCCCGCTGTTCGGTGGATTTCTGCTGTCTTCTGTGCTCCAAAATGCTCTGCTTTGCGCTGTGGTGGTCAGCAATAGTTGTCTCGGCACGTTAGGCTTAGTTATGCTTTTCTTGGCTAGGACAGGTTGTGTCATGTTAGGTTAGGATATCTCCCACTTTTGTGCTTTGCAATATACTGCGTCGGACTTCTGCGCTCTACTGTGCCCCAGCATATTCTGCTTTGCTCTTGGGAGGTTAGCAATAGTGGTCTAGGCATGTTAGGTGGAGTTATGTTACTTTCGGCTATACTATGTTCGGCTAGCTTAGTAGAGGACAGCTCTGACTTTTGTGCTGTACACTATTATTCAGTGGATTTCTGCTCCCTACTGTGATCTAATTTGCTCCGCCTTGCTCTGTGGAGGCCAGAAGCTGTGCCCGCGGCGCATTAGGTAGGTGCTACGTTTGGTTAGGTTAGATTTGTTTTGGTTCGGATAGGATATTTTCGACTTTTGCGCTCTACTCTGAAGTGCGACTGATTTATGCGCCCTACTCTCCTCTAATATGAGCTGCTTGGCACTGGGGAGGCCAGGAATAGTGGTCTCGGCACGCTAGGTTGTGTTAGGGGACGTTTGGTTATATAACGATTGGCTATGTAAGGAGGTTATATCTCCGACTTTTCGCTATACACTGCTATTCGGCGGTTTCGGCGCCCCTCAGTGCACAAGAATGCTCAGCCCGGCACATGGGAGACCAGCAATAGTGGTGTCGCACGTCATGTTGTGTTTTGCTGCGTTCGGCTGCGTTAGGATGTGATATGTTCGGTTAGGGTAGCTTCTACTTTTGTGCTATAGACTGCTATTCGGTGGATCTCTGCGCCCTTCATTTCTCTACAATACTCTGCTCGTCTATGGGCAGCCAGCAATAGGGTTCTCAGCAAGAAAGGTTGAGTTTGGATGCGTCCGGTTAGGTTATGTTAGTCTGCGTGTGGTCCGGATAGACCTGACTAACGTGGTGTACACTGTATTTGGGTGGATTTCTGCCCTCTATTGTGTGCTAGTCTGTCCAGCTTGGTTGTGGGGAGACCAGAAATAACGGTCTCGGCACGTTAGGTTGAGATATGTTACGTTCGACTATGTGTCGTTTGATTAGGGTTGGATAGGATAGCTTTGTCTTTTATGCCACACACCGCCATTCGGTCGATTTCTGCGCTATACATTGCTCTAATATGACCTGCTTGGCTCTGGGGAGGCCAGCAATTCCAGTCTCGGCACATTATGTTGCGTTATGCTACGTTCGGTTCGGTTAGGTTAGGGCACGTTGGGTTAGGATACCTCCCACTCTTGTGCTACACACTGCAATGCCGTAGGTTATTGCGCTCCACTGTGCTTTAGTATATTCTGCCTGTCTCTGAGGATGCTAGCAATATTGGACTCGGCGCGTTAGGTTAGGCTGGGTTACGCTTCGTTATGTCAAGTTAGTCTGTGAGGTTGGGTCGGGCTACGTTCGGTTGTGTTGCGTATGGTTATGGTAGGACAGGGTAACTTCGTATATTGTGCTATACACTGCTATTTGGTGAATTCCGGCGCTCTAGAGTGCTCCCTCTGCTCAGCTTGGCGCTGGGAATGCCAGATATAGCTGTCTCTGCACGTTATGCTTAGATACGTTACGTTCGGTTATGTTATGTTATGCTTGGTTTGGTCGGAGTAGCTATTACTTTTGCGCTATGCACTGCAATTCTGTAGTTTTCTGGGCTCTATTGTGCTCTAGCATGTAATGCTTGTTTCCGGGGAGGGCAGCAATAGTGGTCTCGATACGTTAGGTTGAATTAGTTTACGTTTGGTTATGCAACGTTTGGTTAGTTTAAGATATGTTAGCTTCCATTTTTACGCTATATACCTCTTTTCGTTGGATATCAGCGCTCTGCATTGCTCTAACATGCTCTGCTTGGCTCTGGGGATGTCGGAAACTGCAGTCTCGTCACGTTGTGTTGAGTTGGGCTACGTTCGGTTATGTTACGTTTGGTTGTGATAGGATAGAGAAGCTTTGACTTTTGCGCTACACACTGCTATTCGGTGTATTTATGCGGTCTACAGTGCTCTACTATACTCTGCCCGACTCACGGGATGCGAGTAATAGTGATCGCGGCACTATATGTTGCGCTTGGTTACGTTCGGAGGTGCTTCGATTTTTCAAGTTAGGATATGGTACCTTTGACTTTTGTGCAAAATACTCCTTTTCGGTGGTTTTGCCCTCTCTACTGTGCTCTAACACGTTCTGCTGGTATCTTCGCGGGCAAGCAATATTGTTCGCGGCACGTTTGTTTCAGATAGGTTGCGTCTGGCTTAGCTACGTTAAGATAAGTTAGGTAAGGGTATCTTTGACTCTTGTGCTACACTCTGGAATGCGGTGGACTACTGGACTCTACTGTCCTCTAGTATAATCAGCTTGGATATGGGCAGGCAAGCAATAGTGAACTCATCGCGTAAGGTTGAGATAAGCTACTTCCGGTCCTGTTACGTTTGGCTACGTTGGGATAGGCTAGCTTCGACTATTGTGCTATGCACTGCAATTCTGCGGAACACTGCGCACTACTCTTCGCTAATACGTGCTGCTTGTTTCTGAGATAGGCGGCAATATTTGTATCGGCACGTTAGCAGGTGCTAGGTTACGCTTGGTGCGTCACGCTTAAATAGGTTAGGACATGTTAGCTTTGTCTTTTCAGCCGTACACTGCTATTCGGTTGGTGCATCCGGTCTGCATGGCTTTACTTCCATCTGCTTGTCT
>NW_016938668.1:0-644 GCF_001483705.2 Eufriesea mexicana | reverse complement strand
GTATGTATGGATGGATGAGAGTATGGGTGGATCGATTTATGGATGTATGGGTGTGTGGATGTACGGATGCATGAATGTATGGATTCGTGGGTGGATGAATGGATGGGCGGATAGACGGAAGAACTGATGTATGTATGGATGTTTGTATGTATGGATGTATGCACGGATGTATGTATGGATGTTTGTATTTATGTATGTATGGATGTATGTATGGATGTATGTAAGAATGTATGTATGGATGTAGGAATGGCTGAATGTATAGGTGTATGTGTGGATCTGTGTATTGATGTGTGTATGGATGCATGGAAGGATGGATGGACTGGTGGATGGATGCATGGATGGAAGGATGTAAGGATTGATGGATGTATGGATGGGGTGTATGTTTGGTTGGATGCATGTATGGTAGTATGGATGTATGGATGGATGTATGTATGGGTGTATGGATGTATATATGTATGGATGTATAGACGGAAGTATGGATGTATGTATGTATGGATGTATGGACGGATAGATGTATGGAATGATGGATGTATGGATGGGTGCTTGTATGGATGGATGGATGTGTGGTTCGATGGATGTATGGATGGGTGAATGTATGGATGGTTGGTTGTGTGGAAAGATAGATGTATGGATGGATGTATGTA
>NW_016938667.1:0-1043 GCF_001483705.2 Eufriesea mexicana | reverse complement strand
AAATCTCGTTAGATTAGGCTAGGCTCGGTTATGATTTCTTCCACTTTTATGCTGTAAACGTCTTTTCGGTGGACTTCTGCGCTCTACATTGCTCTACCATGCTCTGCGCGACCCTGCGAAGGCGAGAAATTGTAGTCCAGGCGCGTCAGGCTGAGTTACGTTACGTTAGGTGAGGTTGGGTTGACTAGGTTAGGATGTCTACGGCATTTTGTGCGATACGTTGCAACACTCTGTACTTCTGAGCTCTGCTCAGCCACAGTATCTACTGCTTGGCGCTGATGAGGCCAGCTATAGTGCTCTCGGCTGGTTAGCTCGAGCTAGGCTACGTTTGATGAGGTTAGGATAGGTTAGTTTAGACTTTCGTGCTATACACTGAAATACGATATTATCTGCGCTCTGCTGTGTTGCAATATTTTCTGATTATCTCCGGCGAGGCCAGCAACAATAGTCTCGGCACGACATGCTGTGTTACGTAACGTTTTGTTAGGTTAGGGAATGTGAATTTCGGTTTGGTTATCTTCGACTTTCGAGCCATACACCGCTATTCGGTTGGTTTCTGCGCCCTAGTGTGCCCTAGTATGCTCTGCTTGGCTCTGGGGTGGCCAGTGATAGTGGTCTCCTCACGTTAGTCTGACTTAGGTTACGTTTCGTTAGGTTAGGTTTGGAATGCTCTTTAAGGACTTCTTTACTATTGTACTATAAACTGCAATTCGGTGGAATTCTGCGCTTTATGTTGCTCTACTATATTCTGCCCGACCGTGGGGAGCGAGCAATAGTGGACGTGGCACGTTATTTTGAGTTGGGAATTGTTTGGTTAGGTTAGGTTTAGACATGTTTGGTTAGGTTAGCTTTTTCCTGCTATACACCGTTATTCGATGGATTCCTGTGACCTACTGGGCTCTACTATATTCTGGTTGGCCCTGGGGATGCCAGCAGTATTGGTTCCGGCGCGTTAGATTTGGTCAGGCTACAATTGCATATGGCAGTTTTGGTTATGTTAGGATCAAACAGCTCAGACTTTTGTTTCATTCACGCTATTCGGT
>NW_016938666.1:0-1252 GCF_001483705.2 Eufriesea mexicana | reverse complement strand
GCGTGCTATAACCATTGCAATGCTCTAGAATCTTGCTGGAAAATAAGATTTTATTGACATTTTTGACTAGTGTCGTGGAGAGGTAGCTTCCTTGCATAAATAAGGAGAAGAATTGTATTGGCGCGCTATAGCCATTGCAATGCTAAAGAATCTGGCAGGAAAATTCAATTTTATTGCCATTATTTCTCAATATCGTGTTGAGCTAACTTTCCAGTATAAACAAGGAGGAAAGATTCTATTGGCGTGCCTTAGCCAATCCAATGCGATAAAATCTGGCTGTAAAATAAAATATTATTGATGTTTTCGACTAATATCGTGGAGCGCTAACTTTCTTGCATAAATAATTTGGAAAGAACGTTTTGGCGTCCTATAGCCATAGCAATGCTGTAGAATCTGGCTGCATATCTCAATTTTATTGACATTATCCACTAAGATCGTGGTGATCTAACTATCTTATACAAATGTTGGCGAAAGATTCTATTGGCGACCTATAGCCATTGTAGTGCTATCGAATCCGGCTGGAAGATTCAATATTATTGACGTTTCGGACTAACTGGTGGGCTAACTTCCTTGCATAAATAAGGAGGAGGGATACTTGTGGCGTGCTATAGCCATTGCAATGCGATAGAATCTGGCAGGAGAATTCAATTTTACCGCCATTATTTCCTAATATCGTGTTGAGCTAACTTTGTTGTAAAAATATGGACGAAGGATCATATTTGCGTGCGATAGCCATAGCGAAGCTGTAGAATCAGGCTGAAAAATTCGATTTTGTTGGCATTTTCGACAAATATCGCGGTGAGCTGCCTTTCCTGCATAAATAAAGGGGAAAGATTCTATTGGCGTGCTGTAGCCATTGCAATGCTATAGAGTCTGGCTGCAAAATACAATTTTATATGCATTTTCGACTAATACCGTGGTGACCTGACTTTCTTAGGTGTATAGGGAGGAAAGATTCTACTGGTGTGCTGTAGCCATTGCAATGCTATCGAATCTGGCTCGAAAATTCAATTTTATTGCTATTATTCAGGCAATAAACGCTATTCTGTGCAGTTTTGCGGATATCGGCCGGCGCGGTCAGATTTTATCGAAAAAAAATCGATTTTTTGCTTAAAAATCGATGAAGCCGTGGTGCGATTTCGCTGAAACTTTACCAAATGCTGTTATTCAGTGAATAACGCCATTCTGTCAAGTTTTGTGAAGATCGGCCGGAGCAGTCAGATTTTATCGCAAAAAAATCGATAATTTTCTT
>NW_016938665.1:0-965 GCF_001483705.2 Eufriesea mexicana | reverse complement strand
GGACTTCTGTGCTCCAGTGTGCTCTAGTATGTTCTGCCGGGCTCTGGGCTCGCCAGCAATAGTAGTATCGGCATGTGAGTTAGTGATGCGGCATGTTCGATTATGTTACGTTTGGTGAGGTTAGGATAGTGTAGTTTAGATATCAGCGATATAAACTGCTATCCGCCGATTTCTGCGCTCCACCGCGATCAAATACATTCTGCTTGGCTCAGGGGATACCAGCTGCAGCGGTCGCGGCTTTATGTTCAATTATACTACGTTCAGTTATGTAATGTTAGGCCAGGTTAAGTTAGGGTATCCTCGACATTTGTAACATACACTGCCTTTCGGTAGATTTCTGCAGTCTACGTTGCTCTACTATACTATACTCGACACCGGGGAGTTGAGAAATAGCGGTCGCGGCGCGACATGTTAAGTTAGGTAAAGTTTGGTTAGGTTAGGTAAGGGTAAGTATTGCTAGGATAGCTTTGACTCTCGTGCTATGCACTGTTATACGGTGTATTTCCGTGATCAACTGTGCTCCAGAACATTCTGCTTGTCTCTGTGGAGGCCTGTACTAGTTGCTTCGTCATGCTCGGTTGAGTTATGTTACGTTTGGCTAAGTAAGGATATGCTACCTCGTCTTTTGTGCTACTCCCTGCTATTGGGTTGTTTTCTGCGCTCTAATGAACTCTAATGTACTCTGACTGGCTCTGGGTGTGGCCAGTAATATTGTGCTCGTCACGTTATGTTTAGATACACTACGCTTGGGTAGGTAAGGCATGGTCAGGTTATGGCAGGATATGTTTGCCTTTCGTGCTATAAATTCCAATGCGGTGGACTCCTGCGCTCCGATGTACTCTACAATATTATGCTTGGCTGTGGGGTGGCGAGCAATAATTATGCCGGATGGTTTGGTTAAGGTACGGTACGCTTCGTTGGGGTTGGTTATGAAGGTTTGGTTAGTATTTCTTCGAATTTTGCTA
>NW_016938664.1:6847-10075 GCF_001483705.2 Eufriesea mexicana | reverse complement strand
TGTGCTATACACCGCTATTCGGTGAATTTCTACGCTCTAATTTGATCTTATATGCTCTGCTTGTCTCTGTTGAGGCCTGCAATCGTGGTTGCGGCGCTTCAGTTTTTGTTTGGTTGCGTTTGGTAATGTTGCGATTGGCTAGGTTAGTAGGTGGTAGGTTTGACCATTGTGCTATACACTGCTATTCGGTGGATTTCGGCTCTCTACAGCATTGCAGTGTGCTTAGCCTAGTGTTAAGAATCCTAGAAATGGTGGTCACTGCACGTTATGGTGAGAAAATTTGCGTTCGGTTAGATTGGTTTACCCTAAGTTTCGCCAGGATAGCTGTTACTTTTGTGCTGTGCACAGTTGCGCGGTGGACATCTGCTCCCTACTGTCATCTAGTATTCTTTGCTTTACTCTGGCAAGGCCGGAAATTGTGCTCGCGGTGCTATAAGTGCAGTTAGGTTACGTTTGGTTGTGTCACGTTTGGTTAGGCTAGGGTAAGGTATCTTTGACTTTTATGCTGCATACTGCTATTCGGTGAATTCCTGCGCTCATCGCTGCTCTACTATACTATACTCGACCCTGGGGAAGCCAGCAGTGGTGGTCGCGGCCCGTTTGTCTCAGTTATGTTACGATTGGATTGGCCAGGGTATGCTAAGTTTGGTTGGGATGACTTTGACTTTTGTGCTGTACACTGCTCCTCGGTGGACTTCTGCGCTCTTCGTTGCTCTACTATACCCTACTCAACTGTGGGGAGGCCAGCAATGGCTGCCGTGGCACGATAGGTTTAGTTTGGTTATGCTTTGTTAGGTCAGGTTTGGCTAAGTTTGGTTAGTTTGGCTTAAACTTTTGTGCTATACACTGCTATTCGGAGGATTTCTGCGCTTTGCTGTGCTCTACTAGTATAAGCTTGTGTCTGGAGATGCCACCAATGTCGGACGTGGAAGGTTTTGTTGTGTTATGTTAAGCTCTGTTGGGTTAGGTTAGCTTAAGTCTGGTTAGGATGGCCTTGACCTTTGTGCTATACACTGCTATTCGTTCGATATCTGCGCATTGTATTGCTGTACTAGCATCTGCTTGCCTCTGGGGTGGTCAGAAATTGCGGTCGTGGCACGGATGGCTTCGGTAGGTTACGTTAGGTCAGGTTAGGTATGGCTAAGTTTGGTCAGGATGGCTTCGACTTTTGTGCTATACACTGCTGTTCGGTTCATTTCTGCGATCTACTGTGCTCTGATATGCTCTGCTCGACTTTGGGGAACCCAGCAGTAGTGGTCATGGCACGACAGTCTTTGTTAGGCTAATTTGGTTGTGTCACGATTGGTTGGGTTAGGAAAGGTTAACTTTGCCTTTTGTGCTATACACCGCTATTCGGTGAATTTCTACGCTCTAATTTGATCTTATATGCTCTGCTTGGCTCTGTTGAGGCCTGCAATCGTGGTTGCGGCGCTTCAGTTTTTGTTAGGTTGCGTTTGGTAATGTTGCGATTGGCTAGGTTAGTAGGTGGTAGGTTTGACTATTATGCTATACACAGATTTCCGGTGGGTTTCAGCGATCTACAGCGTCCCACTTTGTCCAACTTGGAGTTGCGAAGGCTAGCAATGGTGGTCACTGCACGCTATGATGGGATAGGTTGCTCTCGCTTATGCATGGTTGGACTAAGTTTGGCCGCGATAGCTTTTCCTTTTTATGCTATACACCACTATTCGGTGGATCTCTGTGCCCTGCAATACTCTAATATTCTCTGTTTGTCTCTGGTTAGTCCAGCAATAGTATCCTCGGCACGGTATGTTTAGTTAGGCTACGTTCGGTAAGGTTAGGTTAGGATATATTTGACTTTTTTGCTACGCACTGCAACGCGGTCGGATACTACGATGTATTGTGCTTTAGCATATTCTGGTTGGCTCTGGGGATACATCAGTAGTGGCCTCGGTACGTCAGCTCGAGTTAAGCAACGTTCGGTTATGTTAGGTTTGGCATCATTAGGATAAGGTAGCTTCGACTATTGAGCTTTGCACTGCGATTTTATGGACTCCTGTGCTCTACTCTCCCCTCATATGACCTGCTTGGTTGGGAGGGGGGCAGCAATAGTGGTCTCGGTACGTTATGTTGGCTGATGTCACGTTTCTGTATGCTACGATTGGTATGGTTAGAAGAGGAGTGCTTCGACTTTTGTGCTGTACAATGCTTCTCGGTAGACTCCTGCGCTCTACTGTGCTTTGGTATGATCAGCTTGACGCTGGAAAGGCCAACAATTGTTGTATCGGCAAGTTACGTTTAGTTAGGTTACGTTTGGTTATGTTACGTGTAGTTAGGTAAGGCTGGGATAGCTTTGATTTTTTTGGTACTCCGTTCTGATATTCCATGCCTTGCTCAGTGAAGGACAGCACTACTGGTTACGGTCCGATAGGTTGAGTTAGATTAGGTTTGGCTTGGTTTGGGTTTGTTAGGTCCGGTGTGTATATCTTTGACTTTTTTGCTCAACACTGCTATTTTGTAGACTTCTGCGCTCTACTGTGTTCTATTGTACTCTGCTTATCCCTGAAGACGCCAGTAATGGTGGTCGCGGCATGCTAGGTTGCGTTACGATACGTTTGGTTAGGTTACGTTAGTGTAAGTTTGGTTGGGATAGCTACAACTTCTTTGCTGTGCACAGATATTCGGTGGCTATCTGCGCTCTAGTGCGGTCTAGTACGCCCTGCGTGGATCTGGGGAGGGCAGCAATAGCGGTCTCGGCAGGATAGGTTGCGTTAAGTTATGCTTCGCAATGTTCTGTTGGTTTGGGTTAGGTTTGGGTAGCTCTGACTTTTCTGATATACACTGCGATTCTATTGATTTCTGCGTTCTACTCTCCACTAATATGTTCTGCTTGATACTTGGAAGGCCAGCAACGCTGGTCGCGACACGTTAGGTTGAGTTAGGTTAGGTTCGGCATGTTGCGGTTGGTTAGGTTAGGTGGGGATAACATGGTCGTTAGTGCTGTAATCTGCTATTAGGTGGATTCCTACGCCAGACAATGCTTTAATATTTTCAGCTTGGCTCTGGGAATTCCAGCAAGAGTGATCTCGGCTCGTTAGTTTGAGTTAGGATGCGTTCTGTTAGGTTTAGTTATGCTACGTTTGGTTAACGTAGCTTTAACTTTCGTGCCGTACACTGATGCACTATGGATTTCTATGCGATGCTGTGCTCTTGTACGTCCTGCTTGGCTCTGGGGAGGGCAGAAATTGCGGTCTTGTCACGCTAGGT
>NW_016938664.1:0-6490 GCF_001483705.2 Eufriesea mexicana | reverse complement strand
AGCTATTCTACGGTTGGTTAGGTTAGGTTGCGATATCTTTGACTTTTGTGCTATACACTGCTATTTGGTGGCTTTCTGCGCTCTACTGTGCTCCATAGTATTCTGCTTGGGTCTGGGAATACCAGCCATATTGTTCTCGGAACGCTGGGTTAAGTTACGTTGCGTTTGCTATGCTACGTTTTGATGGATGAGGACAGGATAGCTATGACTTTTGTGCTATACACTGCTAATCATTGGATTTCTGTCCTCTACGTTGCTCTATTGTACACTGCTCGACTCCTGGGATAAGAGCGATAGTGCTCGTGGTACGCTAGGTTTAGTTTGGTTACGTTTGGTGTTATTATGGTTGGTTAGGTTAGGTAGGGGTATATTTGACTTTTGTGCTACATACTGCATTTCGGTGGATTTCTCCGGCCTACTGTGCTCTAATATGCTCTGATTAGATCTGGGGAGGCCAAAAATAATGGCATCTGTGTGCTAGGCTGAGTTAGGCTACGTTCGGATAGTTTATGTTAGCATGGTTTATGTTTGGAAATCTTTGATTTTTCTGCCATACACGGCGATTCTTTGGTCCTCTGCGCAGTACTGTTCGATACAACACTCTGCTTGCGTCTGGGGACGCCGGGGATAGTGGTCGCGGCAAGTTAGGTTGAGTTATGTTTCGTTCGGTCCGGCTAGGTTTGGTCATGTTTAGTTGGTATATCTTTGACTTTTGTGCTATACACTGCTGTTCTGTACATTTCAGCGTCCTACATTACTATGCTATACTCTGCTTGGCTCTTGCGTGGCCAGGAATGTGGTCCTGGCACGTTAGGTTGTGTTAGGTTACGTGTGGTTAGGCCATGTATGGATTAGTTTGGTTATGGTAGCTATGGCTTTCGTGCTATGCACTGTTATTCGGTGCATACCTGCCCTCCCCTGTCCTCTGCTCTTATCTGCTGGATCCTGGGAGGCCAGCAATAGCGGTCGCGGCACGCTACGTTGTACTTGGCTACGTTGGGTTTGGTCAAGTTATTGTGGGTTATGTTAGGATGTCTGTGACTTTTCTGCCGTATACTGCGATTCCATGGATTTCAGCGTTCTACTCTCCTCTATTATGTTCTGCTCGGCTCTAGGGAGGACAGCAATAGCGGCCTCCGCACGTTAGTTTGGGCTAGAATACGATAAGTTAGGCTACGCTCCGTTGCGTTAGGCTAGGGTTGCTTCGAATTTTGTGATACAAACTGCTATTCCATAGACTCCTGCGCTCTACTGCTCGCTACCACAATCTGCTTAGCTCTGGGGACGCCAGAAACTGTGCTCGCGGAACGTTAGTTTGATTTATGTTACGTTCGGTTAGGCCAAGATTGGATAGGTTTGGTAGGGCTACCTTTGACCATCGTACTAAATAATGCTCTTCTGTGGATTTCAACATCGTACATTGCTCTGCTGAGATCTGCTTGGTTTCCGTGAGGCCAGAAATGGTGGCCGCGGCACCCCAGGTTGGGGAACGATACGTTTGGTTACGTAGCGTTTGGTCAGGTTAGGAGGGGAAAGTTATGACTTTTGTGCTATGCACTGTTATTCGGTGGATTCCTGCCCTCTACTCTGCTACACGGTAATCTGCTTGGCCCTGTGGAGGCCAGCAATAATGGCAGCGGCATGTTACGTTGATCCTGCTGTCAGGTTAGGATATGATAGTTTGGGTTAGGTCCGTGTATCTTCGACTTCTATGTTGTACACTGCGATTCTATGGATTTCTGCGGTTTACTCATCTGTAGCATGTTCTGCTGTGATCTGGGGGGGGGGGCAGCAATTGCGGTGGCGGCACGTTTGTTTGAGTTTGGTTACATTCGGTAGTGTTACGATTAGATAGGTTAGGAAAGTGTACCTATGACGCTTGTGCTGCATACTGCTTTTCGGTCGAATTCTCCTCTCGACTATGCTCTAATATGATCTGCTTGGCTCTGGGGAGGCCAGCAGTAGAGGTCTCGGCACGTTTGGTTCAGTTAGTCTATGTTTGGTTAGGTCAGGGCATCCCTGACTTTAGCGGTATACATTGCTATTTGGTTCATTTCTATGCAGCACTGTGCTCTACTACTCTCTGTTCGACGCTGTGGATGCCAGTAACAGTTGTGTCGGTGCGTCAGGTTCAGTTAGGCCACGTTAGGCTGGGCTAAGTTGGTTTGAGTTAGGTATGGATAGCTTCGACTTTCGTGGTGTAAACAGTTTTTCGGTACATTTCTGCGCTCTACTGTTCCCTAGTATTTTCTGCTTGGCTCCGGGGAGGCCAGCAGTATTGGTCTCGGCACGTTAGTCTGGGTCAGCTTACGTTTGGTTAAGTTACGTTAGGTAAGGTTAGGAAAGGGTGGCTTTGACTTTTGTGCTATAAACGGCTATTCGGTGGAAACCTGCGCTATACATTGCTCTGCAATACCCCGCTCGTGTCTCGGGCGGCCAGCAGTAGTGGTCGCCACACGTTAGGCTTTGTTACGTTAAATTTGGTATGGCCACGATACGTTGCGTTAGGTCAGGTTAGCTTTGAATATTGTGGTACACCCTGTTATTTTATGGTCTCCTGCAGTCTTTTGTGCGGTATCACACACTGCTTTTCTCTGTGGACGCCAGGAACAATGCTCTCGGCACGTTATGTTGAGTTGTGTTGCGTGTGGTTAGCTATGGTTTGGCTAGGTTTGGTTAGGATATCCTAGACTTTTGTGCTATAGCCTGCTATTCGGGCTACTTCAGCGTTCTACATTGCTCTGCTATACTCTGCTTATCAGCCGAGCATCTTTGACTTTTGCGACATACTCCGCTTTTCGTTGGATATCTACGCCCTACATTGCTTTACTCTACTCTGCTCGACTCCGAGGAGCCCAGTAGTAGCGTTCTCGGCACGTCTGTTTGAGTTAGGCTACGTTTGGCTGGGTTATTTTGGCTTGGGTTAGGTTTGGGTTGCTTTCACTTTTTTGCTTTACGCAGCAGCGACGCGGATTTCATTGTTCTACTGTGATTTGGTCCATTCCGCTTGACTCTGGAGATGTCAGCAATAGTGGTCTAGGGCGGTTAGGTGGTGTGGGGACACGTACGGCTACGTTACGTTTCGTTAAGTTAGGATATCATAACTTTGACTTTTGTGGCATAAACTGCTATTCGTTGAATTTCTGCGCTCTACATTGCTCTATTACACTCTACTCGATCCTGAAGTGTCCAGCAATAGTGGCCGTGACACGATTGGTTGAGTTAGGTTACGCGTGGTTAGGATAGATTGGGTTGGGTTTGATCATGATGGCTATGACCTTTACGCTATACAATGCTGTACGTTGATTTCTGCACTTTAGTGTGCTCTAGTAAGTTCTGCTTTGCTCTGAGGAGGCCAGAAGTTTTGGCATTGGAACGCAAGGTTGAGACAGTATACGCATGGTTTGGCTAGGTTCGGATAGCTTTGGTCAGTACAGCCTTCCCTGTGTGCTATAGACTGCACTTCGTTCTATTTCTGTGCACTGCATTGCTCTACTGGCATCTGCCTGTCTCTGGAGAAACCAGCAACAGCGGTCGTGGCAGGTTTGGCTGGGATACGTTACGTCTGGCTAGGTCGGATTAGGTTAAGTTTGGTTAGGACGGATTCCTCCTTTGTGCTATACACTGCTATTCGGTGGATTTCTCCGATCTGCTTGGCTCTAGATAACTCTGCTTGGCTATGGGGCGGCCAGGAATGTCGGTCTCTGCCCGCTTTTCTGAGTCTGGTTACGTTCGGTCATCTTATGCTTGGTCAGGTTAGCATAGGATAGCTTAGACTTTTGTGCTTTACACTGCTTTTCGGTGGATTTCTGCGCTCTACGTTGTTCTAGTATGCTCTGCTCGACTCTCGGCTGGCAAGCAATGGTGGTCTCGGAAATCTAGGTTGGGTTACTCTACGTTCGGTTATGTTCTGTTGGTTTTGGTTAGGCTTGGGTTGCTTAGACATTGCCCATATAGACTGCAATTTTGTGGACTTCTGCGTTCCACTATACATAAATACGTTCTGCTTGTCTCTGTGAATGCCAGAAAACGTGGTCCCGGCACGTTAGTTTGGGATATGCTACGTTTGTTTGGGTTACGTTATTTTGGGTTATGTCTAGAAGGCTTTGACTTTCGTGGTATACACTGCTATTCCGGGGATTTCTGCGCCCTACTGTGGTCCACTATAATCTGAGCGACCCTGGTGAGGACACTAATAGTGTTCTCGGCACGTTGGATTGGGTCAGGCTAAGTTTGGTTAGGTTGTGTTAGCCTGGGTTAGGTCTGAACAGCTTGACTTACGTTATATACACTTCCTTTTGGTGGATCACTGAGATCTTCATTGCTCTAAAATGCTCTGCTTGGCTCTGTGGATGCCAGCAACACTGATCGCGGCACCTTACGTTGAGTTATGGTACGTTCGGTTAGGTTAGGATGGGACAGGTTGGGCTAGCATTTCTTCCACTTTTGTGCTATACACGGCAAAGCTGGCGACTACAGCGCTCCACTGTGCTCTTCTATATTCTGCTTGGTTCTGTGGAGGCTAGCAATAGATGTCTCGGCACGTTAGGTTGAGTTAAGCTACGTTCGCTTGTGTTACGCATGGATATGTTGGGATAGTGTAACTTCGACTATTGTGCTATGCACTGCGATTCTATACCACGCTCTAACATGTTCTGCATGGCGATGCGGGTGCCAGCAATAGCGGATGCGGCACGTTAGGCTTAGTCAGACCACGATTTGCTAGGTTATGTTAGGAAAGGTTCGGCTATGATTTCTTTGACTTTTGTACTATACACTGGTATTTGGCTGCATCCTGCGCTCTGCTGTGCTCCAGTATATTCTACTTGCCTCTGGGTGGACCAGCAATAGTGTTCCCGACACGTTAGATTAAGTTAGGATGCGTATGATTATATTACGTTTGGATAGGTTAGGATAGGATAGTTTCGGCTTTTGCGCTACACACAGCCATTCGATGGATTGCTAGGCTCTACGTTGCTCTACTATGCTCTGCTCGACTATGGGGAGGCCAGTGATAGTGGTCTGGGCCCGTTAGGTTGTGATAGGCTACGGATTGCTGCGTTTCGTTAGTTTGGGTTATGTCCGGATTGATTTGACTTTCGCGGTATACACTGATATTCGGTTGACTTCTACGCTCTACTATGCTCTACTACATCCTGCTCGGCCATGGGTAGCCCAGCAATAGTGGTTGCGGCACGATATGCCGTGATATGCTATGATTGGTTGGGCCCTGTTCGTTTGGGTTAGGCTTGGGTATCTTAGGCTTCTCAGGTACGCACTCCGATTCTATGGATTTGTGAGGTCTACTACCCAGTAACATGTTCTACTTGGCTTTGTGGAGACCAGCAATCGTGGTCACGGCACTTCAGGTTTTGTTAGGTTGCGCTTGGTAATGTTACTGTTGGCTACGTTAGGAGGTGGGAGCTCTGACCATTGTGCTATACACTGCTATTCGGTGGATTTCGGCTCTCTACAGCATTCCAGTGTGCTCAGCCTGGTGTTAAGAATCCTAGAAATGGTGGTCACTGCACGTTATGGTGAGAAAATTTGCGTTCGGTTAGATTGGTTTACCCTAAGTTTCGCCAGGATAGCTGTTACTTTTGTGCTGTGCACAGTTGCGCGGTGGACATCTGCTCCCTACTGTCATCTAGTATTCTTTGCTTTACTCTGGCAAGGCCGGAAATTGTGCTCGCGGTGCTATAAGTGCAGTTAGCTTACGTTTGGTTGTGTCACGTTTGGTTAGGCCAGGGTAAGGTATCTTTGACTTTTATGCTGCATACTGCTATTTGGTGAATTCCTGCGCTCATCGCTGCTCTACTATACTATACTCGACCCTGGGGAAGCCAGCAGTGGTGGTCGCGGCCCGTTTGTCTCAGTTATGTTACGATTGGATTGGCCAGGGTATGCTAAGTTTGGTTGGGATGACTTTGACTTTTGTGCTGTACACTGCTCCTCGGTGGACTTCTGCGCTCTTCGTTGCTCTACTATACCCTACTCAACTGTGGGGAGGCCAGCAATGGCTGCCGTGGCACGAGAGGTTTAGTTTGGTTATGCTTTGTTAGGTCAGGTTTGGCTAAGTTTGGTTAGTTTGGCTTAAACTTTTGTGCTATACACTGCTATTCGGAGGATTTCTGCGCTTTGCTGTGCTCTACTAGTATAAGCTTGTGTCTGGAGATGCCACCAATGTCGGACGTGGAAGGTTTTGTTGTGTTATGTTAAGCTCTGTTGGGTTAGGTTAGCTTAAGTCTGGTTAGGATGGCCTTGACCTTTGTGCTATACACTGCTATTCGTTCGATATCTGCGCATTGTATTGCTGTACTAGCATCTGCTTGCCTCTGGGGTGGTCAGAAATTGTGGTCGTGGCACGGATGGCTTCGGTAGGTTACGTTAGGTCAGGTTAGGTATGGCTAAGTTTGGTCGGGATGGATTCGACTTTTGTGCTATACACTGCTGTTCGGTTCATTTCTGCGATCTACTGTGCTCTGATATG
>NW_016938663.1:0-244 GCF_001483705.2 Eufriesea mexicana | reverse complement strand
CTTTTGGCAGGCTATAGCCTTAGCAATGCTGTAGAGCCAAGCTGGAAAATTCAGATTTATTGAAATTTTTGACTAATATCGTGGCGACATAGCTTTCATGGGTATATAAGGAGGAAAGATTCTTCTGGCGTCTGTAGCTATTCCAATGCTATAGTATCTGGCTGGAAAATTTAGTTATATAGACATTTTCGACTAATATCGTGGTGAAATAACTGTATTGCATTAATAAGTATGAAATATACTA
>NW_016938662.1:0-548 GCF_001483705.2 Eufriesea mexicana | reverse complement strand
GGTGGATTAACCTTACCTTACCTTACATAACCTAATCATTCGCAAGACTAGCTAAACCGAACTTGACGAAACCATTATTGCTGGCGTCGCCATGGCCAAGCGGAGCATACCAGAGCAGAGTAGAGCACAGAGATCCACCGAATAACGGTGTACACCACGGAAGCCAAAGTTATACATACCTAACCCAAACAACCATAACCGAACCAAGCGTAGATTAACTCAATCTCATCTGCCGAGACCACCATTGGCTGCCTTCCAAAAACCATAAAGAATATACTAAAGCACAGTACTGCGCAGAAATCAATCGAATATCATTGTATAGCACATAGGTCAAAGATAAATTTTCCTAACCTAACATAACGTAGCAAAGCCAATCGTAATATAACTCAGCCTAACGTGCCGAGGCCACCGTTGCTTGCCTCCGCAGAGCCAAGTTGAAAATATTAGAGCAAACTAGGGCGCCGGAATTCACCGAGTAGCATTGTATAGAACAAGAGTTGAAGCTATCCTCTACTTACCTACCCAACCGTGACACAAACGAACGTACC
>NW_016938661.1:0-903 GCF_001483705.2 Eufriesea mexicana | reverse complement strand
AGACCATTCACAATACTGTCAATAGACCTTGCTAAAGCTTTTGATCGTATATCTATAGAATCCATTATCGACGCACTAAAGAAAAGAGGGGTAGATGAACACACAATTCAATACATTATGGAGTCATACCAGAATATAACAACTACACTAGAATGTCATGGCAAAAAATCCGATGCCATAGAAGTTAAGAGAGGTGTGAAGCAGGGCGACCCCATGTCAGGACTTCTGTTTAATCTCGTCCTGGATGACCTGCTCAAGCAACTGGGAGAAAGAGAAGGCATAAAGGTCAGTGGCGCAAACATCACCGCGCTCGCATTTGCAGATGATATTGTTGTAGCCGCGAATAGCCCAGTGGAAATGCGCTCACATATAAAAATCATTGAAAAATTCTTCAAACACCACAGCCTTGAAATAAATGTTAATAAATGCTCTGCCCTACAAACGCTAACAATACCTGGAACAAAAAGAATAGCGGTTCAAACGAAACCACTCCTGAAGATAGATAGTAAACCCGTCCCCACGCTCTGCATTGCAAACCAACTCAAGTACCTGGGACATAAGTATAGCTTCAGTGGCGTAAAGACACCGACTCCAACAATAATTAATGAGATGCTAGAGAAATTAAAAAAGTGCCCGCTAAAACCCTGGCAAAAGCTCAATGTATTGCAAAGATACCTAATACCAAAACTGCACCACGGGATGCAGACGATAGACGTCACGAAAAAGAAATTGCAGTACATCGACCAGAAAATCATAAGCTTTGTAAAATCAATCCTACACCTTCCCGCCACTACCCCGACTGCGTATGTGCATGCCCCACTCAAAAATGGAGGCCTGGGCATACCATCCTTAACCCTACATATCGCAGCGGTGTATTTAAGGCGCCTGGAGCGTTTACGGATA
>NW_016938660.1:0-628 GCF_001483705.2 Eufriesea mexicana | reverse complement strand
GAGGATCTTCTTTGTCTTCAACTTCAGCAGGTCGCTCCAGCCAGCTGCGGCGTACGTGGCGATTGGGACAAAGACCCCCCAGTACAGGGTGGTTAAGGCTTCATGTCCGAGACCCCAGTTCGCCATGGCCACATTTGCAAGGCTGTTGAACATTCTTCTGCACTTATGCGCTATTTCTTGCATGTGCTTCTCGATCCTCAGGCCGGGCTCAAGATGAACGCCCAGGTGTTTGATCGATAGGCGCATCCTGATCCTTTTCCCGTTGATGCGGAATGTTGGTGGTCTTTCGGCATCGAGCTTTCCCTTCACCAACAGCATTTCCGTCTTCTCGACCGTCTAGCCGCTTGCGGCTGCACCAAGTAGAGACCTCTGTGACCGCTGATTGCCCCTCTCGTCGCAGTTCCTCCCGCGAGTTACCGCCGACCAGGATTTTTATATCGTCGGCGTACGCGACCGCTTCGCATTTGGTCCTCTCGGAATCTAGTTGCGCAAGCAAGTCGTCGAAAACTATATTCCAGAGGCTGTGGCCGAGTGTCGACACTTGCGGGCAACCCATTCTTACTAACCTCTCGACAGATTCGTGCTTCCCTGTCAGCTGGACTCTCCTGTCCGTGAAGTAGCTTTGCGT
>NW_016938659.1:0-552 GCF_001483705.2 Eufriesea mexicana | reverse complement strand
GATGGATGGATGTGTGTATGGATGTATGTGTGGATGTCAGGATATACGGATGGATGGATGTATAGATGTACAGGTGTATGGATGCATGAATGCATGGTTTTATGGATGCATGTATGTATGGTTGTATGTATGTATGGATGTATGGATGTATGGATGTATCGAATGATAGACGTACGAATGGAAGCATTTATGGATATATGGCAGTGTGGATGTATGGATGTACGGATGGATGGATGCATGGGCGGTTAGATTGTATGTATCGATGGATGTATGGATGGGCGGTGGTATGGCAGGATGGCTGTACGGATGAATGTATGTCCGGATGAATGGATGTATGGATGGATTGAGGTATGGATGGTTGGATGGATGTACGGATGGATGTATGAATGTATGAATGGATGGATGTATATACTTGTGGATGTATGGATTGATTAATGTATGGTTGGATGAATATATGGATGGATGGATTTATGGATGTATGGATGTATAAACGTATGGATGCATGGATGGTTGGATGTATGTATGGATGGATGTAAGGATGTATGGATGTAT
>NW_016938658.1:0-545 GCF_001483705.2 Eufriesea mexicana | reverse complement strand
GCGAAGGTCCCGCCGACTGGCGGAGCACCGGGCCCGCAGCCGGCCCAAAGGAAGGGGGGCCAGTTGGAAGCCATGGACACAGCCTATTGTCGTCCATGGTGCTCCAAGCCAACCTGAACCACTCGCGGGCGTCGCAGGACCTGCTCCTGCAGACGCTCGTTGAGCTTGGTGTCGGGCTGGCTGTTACCGCAGAGCCGTACCGTATCCTGTTCCAAGACGGGTCGTTCGGGGATCGGAACGGCTCCGTGGCGATCATCGCCAGGGGACTACGGCGGACACCCGCACCAACGCTGCTTCACAGCGGTGAGGGATTCGTGGCGGTCTCCTGGAACGACGTAGTCGTTGTGGGGTGCTGCGTCTCCGCCAGCCGCGGCCTGTCGCCGTGCGAGAGGTTCCTGGACGAGCTCGGAGGTTTCCTCAGTGGACACATGGCTCATCCGGTTCTGGTCCTGCGGGACTACAACGCCCACTCCGTGGCGTGGGTTTCCCCGCGACCGGACGCTCGGGGAGAGGCCCTGCAAAATTGGGCCGCGGGGTTGGATCTC
>NW_016938657.1:0-277 GCF_001483705.2 Eufriesea mexicana | reverse complement strand
TACTTATGCAAGGAAGTTGGCTCAGCACGATAGTAATGGGAAATGTCAATAAAATTGAATTTTGCAGGAAGATTCGATTGCATTGCTATGGCAATAGCACGCCAAAAGGATCTTTCATCCATACTTATGCAAGGAAGCTAGCTCACCACGATATTGGTCGAAAATGTCAATAAAATTGATCTTTCCAGGCCGATTCTGCTACATTGCAATGGCAATAGCAGGCCAGAAGGGTTCTCCCTCATTACTTATGCAAGGAAGTTGGCTCACCATGATATTA
>NW_016938656.1:0-525 GCF_001483705.2 Eufriesea mexicana | reverse complement strand
GATATCCTAATCTAACCTGTCCGAACCTAACGTAACCAAACGTAGAATAACTAAACGTAAGGAACTGATACATCAATTGCTGGTCTCCCCAGGGCCAAGCAGATATATGAGAGCAGAGTAGAGTTCAGAAATCCACCGAAAAGCATTATATAGGGCAAAAGTCAAAGCCATCCTTACCAAACGTAACCTCTCCTAACCCTTCCAAACGTATCCAAACTCAACATATCGCGCCACGACAGCTATTGCTGGTCTCTTCAGTGTAGAGCAAAGTATAGTAGTGGGCAATGTAGAGGGCAGAAGTCCAACGAGTAGCAGTGTATATGTCAAAGTTATCCTATCCAAACCTAGCCAAGCGTAACCCAACCAAACGAAAGGTATCGCAACCTAGCGTGCAGAGAGCACAACTGCTCGCCTCCCCGTTGCGAAGCAGGGCATATTAGAAGCGAGCAAAGAGTAGAGGTCCACGGAATGGCTGTGCATAGCTCGGCACTCAAAGACATCCTAGCCAAACCCAAACAAACCTGA
>NW_016938655.1:0-494 GCF_001483705.2 Eufriesea mexicana | reverse complement strand
ACGATATTAGTAGAGAATGTCAATGAAATTGAATATTCCAGCAAGACTTTAAAACATTGCATTCGCTATTGTACGCCAATAGAATTCTTCCTCCTTGCGTATGCAAGGGAGATAGCTCACCACGATATTAGTCGAAAATCTCATTGAAATTGAATTTTCGAGCCAGATTCTGTAGCATTTCAATGGCTATAGTAGGCCAATGGAATTCTTCCCCATTACGTATATAACGGAGTTAGCTCACCACGATATTAGTCGAAAATCTCATTGAAATTGAATTTTCGAGCCAGATTCTGTAGCATTTCAATGGCTATAGTAGGCCAATGGAATTCTTCCCCATTACGTATATAACGGAGTTAGCTCACCACGATATTAGTGGAAAATAACAATAAAATTGATTTTTCCAGCCTGTTTCTATACCACTGCTATAGCTCTAGCACGCCAATAGAATCTGTCATCCTTATTTATGCAAGAAAGCTACCTCACCACGATATTAG
>NW_016938654.1:0-1133 GCF_001483705.2 Eufriesea mexicana | reverse complement strand
GGATATATGGATGGATGGATGTATTGTTGTACAGATGTACGGATGCATGAATATATGGATGTGTGGATGTATGTATAGATGTTTGTGTGGATGTATGTATGGATGAATGCATGGATGTATGTATGGATGTTTGTATGGATGTATGTGTGGATGTTTGTATGGGTGTATGTAAGAATGTATGTATGAATGTATGTATGGATGAATGTATGTCTGTATGTGTGGATCTGTGTATTGATGTGTGTGGATGCATGGAAGGATGGATGGATTGGTGGATGGATGTATGGAAGGATGGATGGATGGATGGATGGATGTATGGAAGGGTGGATGTTTGGATGGATGGATGTATGGATGTATTGAGGTATAGATGGACGGATGTACGGAAGTATGGATGTGTAAATGGATGTGGGTATGGGAGGATGTATGGATTGCGGAAGTACGTATGGATGTATATATGTATGTATGTATGGACGGGTAGATGTATGGATCGATGGATGTATGCATGGGCTCCTGTATGGATCGATGGATGTATGGTTCGATGTATGTATGGATGGGTGGATGTATGGATGGATGGATGTGTAGAAAGGTGGACGTATGGATGGATATATGTATGGATGAATGTTTGTATGGATGGATGGATGTATGGATGGTTTGCGGTTTGGATCGACGGATGTACGGAAGTTGATGTCTGGACGGATGGATGGATGGATGTATGAAAGTATTGAGGTATGTATGGATGTACGTATGGATGAATGGTTGTATGGATGGATGTATGGATGTATGGGTGTATGGATGTATGGATGTACGAATGTATGGATGTATGGATTTATATATGTATGTATGTATGGATGGATGGATGTATGTATCGATGTATTTATGGATGTAATGATGGATTGATGGATTGTTGAATGGATGTATGTGTGGATGTATGCATGGACGAATGTGTGGGTGTATGTATGGATGTATGTATTGTTGTATGTATGGATGTATGGATGGATGGAAGGATTGGAGGGATGATGTATGGATGGATGGACGTATGGATCGATCGATGTATGGATCGATGGATGTATGGGTGGGTGGATGTTTGGATGGATGTATGTATGGATGTATGGATGTATGTATGGATGTATGTATGG
>NW_016938653.1:0-655 GCF_001483705.2 Eufriesea mexicana | reverse complement strand
GGTGGTCAAAGCTATCCATACCGCACCCATCGTATCCTAACCTAACCAAACGTAACCGATCTCGACCTAGTGTGCCGGGGCCAATATTTCTGGCTACCCAAGAGCCACGGATAATATATTAGGCCGCAGTAGAACTCAGAAGTCCATCCAATAGCAGAACATAGCACTAAAGTCAAAGCTATCCTATACTACACTAACCAAACGAAACGTAACCACATGTTGCATAACTCAGCCTTACGTGCAAGAACATGTATTGCTGTGTCCTCCACAGAGCCAAGCAGAACATATTAGTAGTGCACAGGGCGCAGAAATCCACAGTTTAGCTTTGTACAGCACAAGAGTCCGAGCTACCCTATCCTTACCAAACAAAACGTAACATGACCGAACGTAACATAGCTACAGTTAACGTGCCGAGGGCATTACTGCTGGCCTCCCCATGGCCAAGCGTAACGTAACAGAGCGCAGTAGAGAGCAGAAATCCTTCGAAAAGTGGTTCATAGCACAAAAGTCAAAGCAATCCGGTCCTAACCTAACCAAACGTAACGAAACCAAACCTAACATAACTCAGCCCAACGTGCCGGGCACCACCATTGCTGGCATCCCCAGAGCCCAACAGGAAATATTAGAGCACAGAATATCATCGAAGTCCACCGAA
>NW_016938652.1:0-280 GCF_001483705.2 Eufriesea mexicana | reverse complement strand
GGCGATAGGCGATCTACTCACCAAGCTATAACAGATTATAGATCTTTAATAGCCCTATTCTTTTGCAAGTAGATGGCTGTACTTGCCATTGGATTTAAGGCGTTAGGCGATCTATTCGCCATTCTATAACAGATTATATACTTTGAATAGACCTATTGCCTGGCAAGTAGATGGCTGTGCTTGCCATTGGATTGAAGGCGTTAAGCGATATATTCAAAAAGCTAAAACAGATTATAGATCTTGCATAGACCTATTCTCTGGCAAGTAGATGACTGTACCT
>NW_016938651.1:0-215 GCF_001483705.2 Eufriesea mexicana | reverse complement strand
ATGTATGGATGTATGAATTTATGGATGGATGGATGCATGGTTGGATGGATTTATGAATGGGTGAATGGATGGATAAATGGATGGGTGGATGGATGGATGTATGTATGGGTGTATGTATAGATGTATGTATGGATGTATGTATGGATGTGTGTATGGATGTATGCGTGGATGTTTGTATGGATGCTTGCATGGATGTATGTATGGATGTATGCATG
>NW_016938650.1:0-1047 GCF_001483705.2 Eufriesea mexicana | reverse complement strand
TTCTATAGCTTTGCAATGCCTAGAGCAACCAACAGAATGTTTCCGCCTTATGTATGCAAGAAATGAAGCTCACCACAATATTAGTCGAAAATGTCAATAAAATTGAATTTTCCAAGCAAATTCTACAGTTGTAGCTCACCACAATATTAGTCGAAAATGTCAATAAAATTGAATTTTCCAGCCAAATTCTACAGTACTGCAATGGATATAGCACGCCAAAGGTACCTTTCCTCCTTACATATGCAAGGAAGTTAGCTCACCACGGTACTAGTGGAAAATGTCAATAAAATTGAATTTTCCAGCAAGATTCTATAGCGCTGCAATGGCAATAGCAAGCCAATAGTATCTTCCCTTCTTATTTATGCAAGAAAGTCCGATCACCACGATATTAGTCGAAAATGTCAATAAAATTGTGTTTTTTAGCCACATTCTATATCATTGTAGTGGCTGTAGCTCTCAAAAAGGATCATTCCTCCTTATTTATGCGAGAAAGATAGCTCACCACAGTATTAGCCGAAAATGTCAATAAAATTGTGTTTTTTAGCCACATTCTATATCATTGTAGTGGCTGTAGCTCTCAAAAAGGATCATTCCTCCTTATTTATGAAAGAAAGCTAACTCACCACGATATATGTCGTAATTGTCTGTAAAATTGAATTTGAGAGCCAGATTCTACAGCATTGCGATGGCTATAGCTCGCCATAAAGATCCTTCCTCTTTACCTATGCAAAGAAGATAGCTCACAAAGATATTAGTCGAAAATGTCAGTAAAATTGAGTTTTCCAGCTAGATTCTGTAGCATTGCAATGCCTATAGCGCGCCAACAGAATCTTTTCTCATTATTAATGCAAGAAAGCTAGCTCACCACGATATTAGTTGAAAATGTCAATAAAATTAAATTTGCCATACAGATTCTATACCGTTGCAATGGCAATAGCACGCAAATAGAATCATTGCTTCTTATTTATGCAAGAAGGTCAGCTCACCACGATATTAGTCGAAAATGTCAAGGAAATTGTATTTTCCTTCGTGATTCCATAGCGTTGC
>NW_016938649.1:0-662 GCF_001483705.2 Eufriesea mexicana | reverse complement strand
GCTATAGCCGTTGCAATGCCATAGTATCTGGCTGGAAAATATAATTATATACACAGTTTCGGCAAATATTGGGGTGTGCTAACTTTCTTTCATAAATAAGGAGGAAAGATCCTATTGGCGTGCTATAGCCATTGCAATGATATATAATCTTGATGGAAAATCCAATTTAATTAACATTTCCTTCTAATATGGTGGTGAGGTACCTTTTTTGCATAAATAAGGAGGAAAGATTTTATTGGCGTGCTATAGCCATTGCAATGCTATAGAATCATGCTGGAAAATTAAATTTTATTGTCATTTTCGACTAATATCTAGGTGAGATACCTTCTTGTCTGCATAAATATGTAGCAAAGATCCTATTGACCTACTCTAGCCATTGCAATGCTATGGAAGCTGACTGGAAATTACAATTTTATTCACATATACGACTATTGTCAAGGTGAGCTATCTTTCTTGCATAAATGAAGAGGAAAGATACTATTGGCGTGCTATAGCCATTGCAAAGGTATAGAATCAGTCTGGAAATTTCAATTTTATTCACATATTCGACTATTGTCGTGATGAGCTAACTTCCTTGCGTAAATAAGGAGGAAAAATTGCATTGGCGTGCTGTAGCCGCTGCAGTCTATCAGAATCTGGCCGGAAAATAGGATTATATTGAC
>NW_016938648.1:0-545 GCF_001483705.2 Eufriesea mexicana | reverse complement strand
CCAACCCAACCTGTCCAAACGTAACATAGCTCAACCTTCCGTGCAACGACCACCATTTCTGGCATCTCCAGAGTTGAGCAGAGTATAGTAGAGAAATACAGTGCACAGAACTCCACCAAATAGCAGTATTTAGCTCAAAAGACATAGCTATCCTCTCCTAACCTAACCAAACGTAACCTAACTCAACCTAACTTGCCTAGACCACAGTTGCTGATTTCCTCAGAGCCAACCAGAATACACTAAAGCACAGTAGAGCGCATAAATCCACCGCAATGCAGTGTAAAGCGCAAAGATCAAAGATATCGTAACCTAACCTAACCTAACCTAACCTAACATATTAACCTAACATAACCTAACCTAACCTTACCTAACTCGACATAACCTAACGCGCTGCGGCCACAATTTCTGGCCTGTCCAGAGCAAAGCAGATCATATCAAATCACAGTAGAGCGCACATATCAGCCAGAAAGCAGTTTATAGCTCAAGGCTCAAAGCTGTCCCGGCCTAATATACCCAAACTTGGCATTGCCAAATGTAGCCTTGCT
>NW_016938647.1:0-530 GCF_001483705.2 Eufriesea mexicana | reverse complement strand
TTGCCATTGGACTGATGACGTTAGGCGATCTATTCACCAAGCTACAACAGGTTATAGATTTTGCTTAGACCTGTTCTCCGGCAAGTAGATTTCATTGGTTGAAGGCGTTAGGCGACCTATTCACCAAGCTAAAATAAATTATAGATTTTGAATAGACCAATTCCGTGGCAAGTAAATGGCTGTACTTGCCATTGGTCTGAAGGCGATAGGCCATCTATTCACCATGCTATAACAGGTTATTGATTTTGAATAGACATATTTTCTGGCAAGCAGATGGCTGTACTTGCCATTGGGATGAAGGCGTTAGACGATCTAGTCACCAAGGTATAAAATGTTATAGATTTTGAATAGACCTATACCCTGGCAACTAGATGGCTGTACTTGCCATTGGATTGAAGGCGTTAGGCGATCTATTCGCCAAGCTGTGACAGCTCATAGATTTTGAATAGACTTGTTCTCCGGCAAGCAAATGGCTGCATTTGCCATTGGATTGAAGGCGTTAGGCGATCTATTCACCAAGCTGTAGAAGG
>NW_016938646.1:0-456 GCF_001483705.2 Eufriesea mexicana | reverse complement strand
CCTGCCTCCCCAGAGCAAAGCAGAACATACTAGGGCACAGGTGAGCGCAGAAGTCCACAGAAAAACTGTCAATACCACGAAGTCAGGGCAATCCAATCCTGACCCAAACTAACATAACCTCGCCGAACGTAGCCTGACTCAACCAAACGTGAAGAGACCACAATTACTGGCTTCTACAGAGTCGAGCAGAGTACAGTAGAGCAATGAAGAGCTTAAAAATCCTCCGAACTGCGGCACACAACACAAAAGCCGGAGATATCCATTCCAAACCTGACCAACCGTAACATTACCAAACGTAGCGTAACACAGCCTATCATGCCATGACCACTATTGCTGGCCTCCCTAGAGTCGAGCAGAGTATCGTAGAAAAGAGTAGAGCGCAGAAGGACACCAAATAGCAATGAGCAGCACAAAAGTCAAAGATATCCCGACCTAACCAGATCAAACCTAACCTAG